>NW_027454194.1:0-95044 GCF_040206685.1 Ascaphus truei | reverse complement strand
TGTCACCCTCTTCTCTCTCCCTCTCCCTTCTCTCTCCCTATCCCTTCTCTCTCCCTTTCCTTGTCTCTCCCTCTCCCTTGTCTCTCCATTCTCTATCCCTTCTCCTTCTCTCTCCCTTTTCCTTCTATCTCCCTTTCCTTCTCTCTCCCTTTTCCTTCTCTCTCCCTTTTCCTTCTCTCTCCCTTTTCCTTCTCTCTCCCTTTTCTTTCTCTCTCCCTTCTCTCTCCCTTTTCTCACTCCCTTCTCTATCCCTCTGCCTTCTCTCTCCCTTCTCTCTCCCTATCCATTCTCTCTCCCTCTTCCTTCTCTCTCCCTCTTCCTTCTCTCTCCCTCTTCCTTCTCTCTCCCTTTCCAATCTCTCTCCCTTTTCCTTGTCTCTCCATTCTCTCCCTTTTCCTTTCCCCTCCCCTTTCCTTTGCTCTCCCTCTCCCTTCTCTCTCTCTCCACTCCCTTCTCTCTCTCTCTCCCCCTCCCTTCTCTCTCCCTCTCCCTTATAACTCCCTCGTCATTCCCTCTCCCTTCTCTCTCTCCCTTTCCCTTCTCTCTCACCCTCTTCCTTCTCTCTCCCTCTCCCTCTACCTTCTCTATCCCTCTCCCTTCTCTCTCCCTTTTCCTTGTCACTCCCTCATCACTCTCTCTCTCCCTTCTCTCTCTCTCTCCCTTTTCTCTCTCCCTCTTCTTTCGCTCTCCCTTTCCTTCTCTCTCCCTTTTCCTTCTCTCTCCCTTTTCCTTCTCTCTCCTTTTCCCTTCTCTCTCCCTTTTCTTTCTCTCTCCCTTTTCTCACTCCCTTCTCTATCCCTCTGCCTTTCTCTCCCTTCTCTCTCCCTATCCCTTCTCTCTCCCTCTTCCTTCTCTCTCCCTCTTCCGTCTCTCTCCCTTTCCATGCTATCTCCCTTTTCCTTATCTCTCCATTCTCTCCCTTTTCCTTTCCCCTACCCTTTCCTTCGCTCTCCCTCTCCCTTCTCTCTCTCTCCACTCCCTTCTCTCTCTCCCCCTCCCTTCTCTCTCCCTCTCCCTTATAACTCCCTCGTCATTCCCTCTCCCTCCTCTCTCTCAACCATTCCTTTCTCTCTCACCCTCTTCCTTCTCTCTGTCTCTCCCTCTCTCTTCTCTCTCTCCCTTCTCTCTCCTCTCTCCCTCTCCCTTCTCTCTCACTCTCCCTTCTCTCTCCATTTTCCTTGTCACTCCCTCATCTCTCTCTCTCTCTCTCTCTCTCTCTCTCTCTCTCTCTCCCTTCTCCATCTTCCTTCTTCTCCATCTCCCTTCTCTCTACATCTACCTTCTCTCTCTCCGTATCCCTTCTCTCTCTCCCTCTTCCTTCTCTCTCTCCCTCTTCCTTCTCTCTCTCCCTCTTCCTTCTCTCTCTCCCTCTTCCTTCTCTCTCCCTATCCCTTGTCGCTCCCTCTCCCTTGTTTCTACCTCTCCCTTGTCTCTCCATTCTCTCTCCCTCTTCCTTCTCTCTCCCTCTTCCTTCTCTCTCCCTCTTCCTTCTCTCTCCCTCTTCCTTCCCTCTCCCTCTCCCTTCTCTCTCTCCCTTCTCTCTCTCCTCTCTCCCTCTACCTTCTCTCTCCCTCTCCCTTCTCAATCCCTTTTCCTTGTCACTCCCTCATCACTCTCTCTCTCTCCCTTCTCTCTCTCTCCCTTCTCCATCTTCCTTCTTTCTCCATCTCCCTTCTCTCTACATCTACCTTCTCTCTCTCCCTATCCCTTCTCTCTCTCCCTATCCCTTCTCTCTCTCCCTATCCCTTCTCTCTCTCCCTATCCCTTCTCTCTCTCCCTCTTCCTTCTCTCTCCCTATCCCTTGTCGCTCCCTCTCCCTTGTTTCTACCTCTCCCTTGTCTCTCCATTCTCTCTCCCTCTTCCTTCCCTCTCCCTCTTCCTTCTCTCCCCATCTTCCTTCTCTCTCCATCTTCCTTCTCTCTCCATCTTCCTTCTCTCTCCATCTTCCTTCTCTCTCCCTTTCCATTCTCTCTTTCCATTTTCCTTTTCCCTCCCTTTTCCTTCTCTCTCCCTCTCCCTTCTCTCTCCCTCCTCTCTCCCTTGTCACCCCCTTCTATCTCCCTCTCCCTTCTCTCTCCCTATACCTTCTCTCTCCCTCTTCCTTCTCTCTCCCTCTTACTTCTCTCTCCCTTTCCATGCTCTCTCCCTTTTCCTTATCTTTCCATTCTCTCCCTTTTCCTTTCCCCTCCCCTTTCCTTCGCTCTCCCTCTCCCTTCTCTCTCTCTCTCCACTCCCTTCTCTCTCTCTCTCCCCCTCCCTTCTCTCTCCCTCTCCCTTATAACTCCCTCGTCATTCCCTCTACCTCTCTCTCTCCCTCTCCCTTCTCTCTCTCTCTCCCTTTCCCTTCTCACTCACCCTCTTCCTTCTCTCTGTCTCTCCCTCTCCCTTCTCTCACTCTCCCTTCTCTCTCTCCTCTCTCCCTCTCCCTTCTCTCTCCCTCTCCATGCTCTCTCCCTTTTCCTTATCTCTCCATTCTCTCCCTTTTCCTTTCCCCTCCCCTTTCCTTCGCTCTCCCTCTCCCTTCTCTCTCTCTCCACTCCCTTCTCTCTCTCTCTCCCCCTCCCTTCTCTCTCCCTCTCCCTTATAACTCCCTCGTCATTCCCTCTACCTCTCTCTCTCCCTCTCCCTTCTCTCTCTCCCTTCTCTCTCTCTCCCTTTCCCTTCTCTCTCACCCTCTTCCTTCTCTCTGTCTCTCCCTCTCCCTTCTCTCTCTCTCCCTTCTCTCTCTCCTCTCTCCCTCTCCCTTCTCTCTCCCTTCTCTCTCCCTTTTCCTTGTCACTCCCTCATCACTCTCTCTCTCTCCCTCTCTCTCTCTCTCTCCCTTCTCTCTCTCTCCCTTCTCCATCTTCCTTCTTTCTCCATCTCCCTTCTCTCTACATCTACCTTCTCTCTCTCCGTATCCCTTCTCTCTCTCCGTATCCCTTCTCTCTCTCCGTATCCCTTCTCTCTCTCCCTATCCCTTTTCTCTCTCCCTCTTCCTTCTCTCTCCCTATCCCTTGTCGCTCCCTCTGCCTTGTTTCTACCTCTCCCTTGTCTCTCCATTCTCTCTCCCTCTTCCTTCCCTCTCCCTCTTCCTTCCCTCTCCCTCTTCCTTCTCTCTCCATCTTCCTTCTCTCTCCATCTTCCTTCTCTCTCCATCGTCCTTCTCTCTCCATCTTCCTTCTCTCTCCCTTTTCCTTTCCGCTCCCTTTTCCTTCTCTCTCCCTCTCCCTTCTCTCTCCCTCCTCTCTCCCTTGTCACCCCCTCCTCTCTCCCTCTCCCTTCTCTCTCCCTATCCCTTCTCTCTCCCTTTCCTTGTCTCTCCCTCTCCCTTGTCTCTCCATTCTCTCTCCCTTTTCCTTCCCTCTCCCTTTCCTTCTCTCTCCCTTTTCCTTCTCTCTCCCTTTTCCTTCTCTCTCCTTTTCCCTTCTCTCTCCCTTTTCTTTCTCTCTCCCTTTTCTCACTCCCTTCTCTATCCCTCTGCCTTTCTCTCCCTTCTCTCTCCCTATCCCTTCTCTCTCCCTCTTCCTTCTCTCTCCCTCTTCCGTCTCTCTCCCTTTCCATGCTATCTCCCTTTTCCTTATCTCTCCATTCTCTCCCTTTTCCTTTCCCCTACCCTTTCCTTCGCTCTCCCTCTCCCTTCTCTCTCTCTCCACTCCCTTCTCTCTCTCCCCCTCCCTTCTCTCTCCCTCTCCCTTATAACTCCCTCGTCATTCCCTCTCCCTCCTCTCTCTCAACCATTCCTTTCTCTCTCACCCTCTTCCTTCTCTCTGTCTCTCCCTCTCTCTTCTCTCTCTCCCTTCTCTCTCCTCTCTCCCTCTCCCTTCTCTCTCACTCTCCCTTCTCTCTCCATTTTCCTTGTCACTCCCTCATCTCTCTCTCTCTCTCTCTCTCTCTCTCTCTCTCTCCTTCTCCATCTTCCTTCTTCTCCATCTCCCTTCTCTCTACATCTACCTTCTCTCTCTCCGTATCCCTTCTCTCTCTCCCTCTTCCTTCTCTCTCTCCCTCTTCCTTCTCTCTCTCCCTCTTCCTTCTCTCTCTCCCTCTTCCTTCTCTCTCCCTATCCCTTGTCGCTCCCTCTCCCTTGTTTCTACCTCTCCCTTGTCTCTCCATTCTCTCTCCCTCTTCCTTCTCTCTCCCTCTTCCTTCTCTCTCCCTCTTCCTTCTCTCTCCCTCTTCCTTCCCTCTCCCTCTCCCTTCTCTCTCTCCCTTCTCTCTCTCCTCTCTCCCTCTACCTTCTCTCTCCCTCTCCCTTCTCAATCCCTTTTCCTTGTCACTCCCTCATCACTCTCTCTCTCTCCCTTCTCTCTCTCTCCCTTCTCCATCTTCCTTCTTTCTCCATCTCCCTTCTCTCTACATCTACCTTCTCTCTCTCCCTATCCCTTCTCTCTCTCCCTATCCCTTCTCTCTCTCCCTATCCCTTCTCTCTCTCCCTATCCCTTCTCTCTCTCCCTCTTCCTTCTCTCTCCCTATCCCTTGTCGCTCCCTCTCCCTTGTTTCTACCTCTCCCTTGTCTCTCCATTCTCTCTCCCTCTTCCTTCCCTCTCCCTCTTCCTTCTCTCCCCATCTTCCTTCTCTCTCCATCTTCCTTCTTCTCCCTCTTCCTTCCCTCTCCCTCTTCCTTCTCTCCCCATCTTCCTTCTCTCTCCATCTTCCTTCTCTCTCCATCTTCCTTCTCTCTCCATCTTCCTTCTCTCTCCCTTTCCATTCTCTCTTTCCATTTTCCTTTTCCCTCCCTTTTCCTTCTCTCTCCCTCTCCCTTCTCTCTCCCTCCTCTCTCCCTTGTCACCCCCTTCTATCTCCCTCTCCCTTCTCTCTCCCTATACCTTCTCTCTCCCTCTTCCTTCTCTCTCCCTCTTACTTCTCTCTCCCTTTCCATGCTCTCTCCCTTTTCCTTATCTTTCCATTCTCTCCCTTTTCCTTTCCCCTCCCCTTTCCTTCGCTCTCCCTCTCCCTTCTCTCTCTCTCTCCACTCCCTTCTCTCTCTCTCTCCCCCTCCCTTCTCTCTCCCTCTCCCTTATAACTCCCTCGTCATTCCCTCTACCTCTCTCTCTCCCTCTCCCTTCTCTCTCTCTCTCCCTTTCCCTTCTCACTCACCCTCTTCCTTCTCTCTGTCTCTCCCTCTCCCTTCTCTCACTCTCCCTTCTCTCTCTCCTCTCTCCCTCTCCCTTCTCTCTCCCTCTCCATGCTCTCTCCCTTTTCCTTATCTCTCCATTCTCTCCCTTTTCCTTTCCCCTCCCCTTTCCTTCGCTCTCACTCTCCCTTCTCTCTCTCTCCACTCCCTTCTCTCTCTCTCTCCCCCTCCCTTCTCTCTCCCTCTCCCTTATAACTCCCTCGTCATTCCCTCTACCTCTCTCTCTCCCTCTCCCTTCTCTCTCTCCCTTCTCTCTCTCTCCCTTTCCCTTCTCTCTCACCCTCTTCCTTCTCTCTGTCTCTCCCTCTCCCTTCTCTCTCTCTCCCTTCTCTCTCTCCTCTCTCCCTCTCCCTTCTCTCTCCCTTCTCTCTCCCTTTTCCTTGTCACTCCCTCATCACTCTCTCTCTCTCCCTCTCTCTCTCTCTCTCCCTTCTCTCTCTCTCCCTTCTCCATCTTCCTTCTTTCTCCATCTCCCTTCTCTCTACATCTACCTTCTCTCTCTCCGTATCCCTTCTCTCTCTCCGTATCCCTTCTCTCTCTCCATATCCCTTCTCTCTCCCTATCCCTTTTCTCTCTCCCTCTTCCTTCTCTCTCCCTATCCCTTGTCGCTCCCTCTGCCTTGTTTCTACCTCTCCCTTGTCTCTCCATTCTCTCTCCCTCTTCCTTCCCTCTCCCTCTTCCTTCCCTCTCCATCTTCCTTCTCTCTCCATCTTCCTTCTCTCTCCATCTTCCTTCTCTCTCCATCTTCCTTCTCTCTCCCTTTCCATTCTCTCTCCCTTTTCCTTTCCGCTCCCTTTTCCTTCTCTCTCCCTCTCCCTTCTCTCTCCCTCCTCTCTCCCTTGTCACCCCCTCCTCTCTCCCTCTCCCTTCTCTCTCCCTATCCCTTCTCTCTCCCTTTCCTTGTCTCTCCCTCTCCCTTGTCTCTCCATTCTCTCTCCCTTTTCCTTCCCTCTCCCTTTCCTTCTCTCTCCCTTTTCCTTCTCTCTCCCTTTTCCTTCTCTCTCCTTTTCCCTTCTCTCTCCCTTTTCTTTCTCTCTCCATTTTCTCACTCCCTTCTCTATCCCTCTGCCTTTCTCTCCCTTCTCTCTCCCTATCCCTTCTCTCTCCCTCTTCCTTCTCTCTCCCTCTTCCGTCTCTCTCCCTTTCCATGCTATCTCCCTTTTCCTTATCTCTCCATTCTCTCCCTTTTCCTTTCCCCTACCCTTTCCTTCGCTCTCCCTCTCCCTTCTCTCTCTCTCCACTCCCTTCTCTCTCTCCCCCTCCCTTCTCTCTCCCTCTCCCTTATAACTCCCTCGTCATTCCCTCTCCCTCCTCTCTCTCAACCATTCCTTTCTCTCTCACCCTCTTCCTTCTCTCTGTCTCTCCCTCTCTCTTCTCTCTCTCCCTTCTCTCTCCTCTCTCCCTCTCCCTTCTCTCTCACTCTCCCTTCTCTCTCCATTTTCCTTGTCACTCCCTCATCTCTCTCTCTCTCTCTCTCTCTCTCTCCCTTCTCCATCTTCCTTCTTCTCCATCTCCCTTCTCTCTACATCTACCTTCTCTCTCTCCGTATCCCTTCTCTCTCTCCCTCTTCCTTCTCTCTCTCCCTCTTCCTTCTCTCTCTCCCTCTTCCTTCTCTCTCTCCCTCTTCCTTCTCTCTCCCTATCCCTTGTCGCTCCCTCTCCCTTGTTTCTACCTCTCCCTTGTCTCTCCATTCTCTCTCCCTCTTCCTTCTCTCTCCCTCTTCCTTCTCTCTCCCTCTTCCTTCTCTCTCCCTCTTCCTTCCCTCTCCCTCTCCCTTCTCTCTCTCCCTTCTCTCTCTCCTCTCTCCCTCTACCTTCTCTCTCCCTCTCCCTTCTCAATCCCTTTTCCTTGTCACTCCCTCATCACTCTCTCTCTCTCCCTTCTCTCTCTCTCCCTTCTCCATCTTCCTTCTTTCTCCATCTCCCTTCTCTCTACATCTACCTTCTCTCTCTCCCTATCCCTTCTCTCTCTCCCTATCCCTTCTCTCTCTCCCTATCCCTTCTCTCTCTCCCTATCCCTTCTCTCTCTCCCTCTTCCTTCTCTCTCCCTATCCCTTGTCGCTCCCTCTCCCTTGTTTCTACCTCTCCCTTGTCTCTCCATTCTCTCTCCCTCTTCCTTCCCTCTCCCTCTTCCTTCTCTCCCCATCTTCCTTCTCTCTCCATCTTCCTTCTCTCTCCATCTTCCTTCTCTCTCCATCTTCCTTCTCTCTCCCTTTCCATTCTCTCTTTCCATTTTCCTTTTCCCTCCCTTTTCCTTCTCTCTCCCTCTCCCTTCTCTCTCCCTCCTCTCTCCCTTGTCACCCCCTTCTCTCTCCCTCTCCCTTCTCTCTCCCTATCCCTTCTCTCTCCCTTTCCTTGTCTCTCCCTCTCCCTTGTCTCTCCATTCTCTCTCCCTATCCCTTCTCTCTCCCTCTTCCTTCTCTCTCCCTCTTACTTCTCACTCCCTTTCCATGCTCTCTCCCTTTCCATGCTCTCTCCCTTTTCCTTATCTCTCCATTCTCTCCCTTTTCCTTGCCTCCCCTTTCCTTCGCTCTCCCTCTCCCTTCTCTCTCTCTCCACTCCCTTCTCTCTCTCTCCACTCCCTTCTCTCTCTCTCCCCCTCCCTTCTCTCTCCCTCTCCCTTATAACTCCCTCGTCATTCCCTCTACCTCTCTCTCTCCCTCTCCCTTCTCTCTCTCTCCCTTTTCTCTCTCCTCTCTCCCTCTCCCTTCTCTCTCCCTCTCCCTTCTCTCTCCCTTTTCCTTGTCACTCCCTCATCACTCTCTTTCTCTCCCTTCTCTCTCTCTCTCCCTTTTCTCTCTCCCTCTTCCTTCGCTCTCCCTATCCCTTCTCTCTCCCTTTCCTTGTCTCTCCCTCTTCCTTGTCTCTCCATTCTCTCTCCCTTCTCATTCTCTCTCCCTTTTCCTTCTATCTCCCTTTCCTTCTCTCTCCCTTTTCCTTCTCTCTCCCTTTTCCTTCTCTCTCCCTTTTCTTTCTCTCTCCATTTTCTCACTCCCTTCTCTATCCCTCTGCCTTCTCTCTCCCTTCTCTCTCCCTATCCATTCTCTCTCCCTCTTCCTTCTCTCTCCCTCTTCCTTCTCTCTCCCTTTCCAATCTCTCTCCCTTTTCCTTGTCTCTCCATTCTCTCCCTTTTCCTTTCCCCTCCCCTTTCCTTTGCTCTCCCTCTCCCTTCTCTCTCTCTCCACTCCCTTCTCTCTCTCTCTCCCCCTCCCTTCTCTATCCCTCTCCCTTATAACTCCCTGATCATTCCCTCTACCTCTCTCTCCCCCTCTCCCTTCTCTCTCTCTCCCTTTCCCTTCTCTCGCACCCTCTTCCTTCTCTCTGTCTATCCCTCTCCCTTCTCTCTCTCCCTTCTCTCTCTCCTCTCTCCCTCTCCCTTCTCTCTCCCTCTCCCTTCTCTCTCCCTTTTCCTTGTCACTCCCTCATCACTCTCTCCCTCTCCCTTCTCTCTCCCTCTCCCTTCTCTCTCCCTATCCCTTCTCTCTCCCTATCCCTTCTCTCTCCCTTTCCTTGTCTCTCCCTCTCCCTTGTCTCTCCATTCTCTCTCCCTCTTCCTTCTCTCTCCCTCTTCCTTCTCTCTCCCTTTTCCTTCTATCTCCCTTTCCTTCTCTCTCCCTTTTCCTTCTCTCTCCCTTTACCTTCTCTCTCATTTTGCCTTCTCTCTCCCTTTTCTCTCCCTTTTCTCTCCCTTTTCTCTCCCTTTTCTCTCCCTTTTCTCTCCCTTTTCTCTCCCTTTTCTCTCCCTTTTCTTTTCCTTTTCTCTCCCTTTTCCTTTTCTCTCCCTTTTCCTTTTCTCTCCCTTTTCCTTTTCTCTCCCTTTTCCTTTTCTTTCCCTTTTCCTTTTCTCTCCCTCCTCTCTCCCTCTCCCTTCTCTCTCCATCTCCCTTCTCTCTACATCTACCTTCTCTCTCTCCGTATCCCTTCTTCCTCTCCCTATCCCTTCTCTCTCTCCCTATCCCTTCTCTCTCCCTATCCCTTATCTCTCCCTTTCCTTGTCTCTCCCTCTCCCTTCTCTCTCCCTTTTCTTTCTCTCTCACTTCTCTCTCCCTTTTCTCACTCCCTTCTCTATCCCTCTGCCTTCTCTCTCCCTTCTCTCTCCCTATCCCATCTCTCTCCCTCTTCCTTCTCTCTCCTTCTTCCTTCTCTCTCACTTTCCATGCTCTCTCCCTTTTCCTTGTCTCTCCATTCTCTCCCTTTTCCTTTCCCCTCTCCTTTCCTTCGCTCTCCCTCTCCCTTCTCTCTCCCTCCTCTCTCCCTTGTCACTTCCATCTCTCTCCCTCTCCCTTTTCTCTCACTATCCCTTCTCTCTCCCTTTCCTTGTCTCTCCCTCTCCCTTGTCTCTCCATTCTCTCTCCCTCTTCCTTCTCTCTCCCTTTTCCTTCTATCTCCATTTCCTTCTCTCTCCCTTTTCATTTTCTCTCCCTTTTCCTTTTCTCTCCCTCTCCCTTCTCTCTCCCTCTCCCTTCTCTGTCCCTCCTCTCACACTTGTCTCTCCCTGCTTTCTCTCTCTCCCTTCTCTCTCCCTCTCTTCTCTCTCCCTCTCCCTTCTCTCTCCCTCTCCCTTCTCTCAATTTTTTTCTCTCTTACTCCCACTCTATCTCTTTCACTTCAACCCGTCTCTTGCTCTCACACACATTTCTTTCTTCCACTTCTCTCTCTCTCTTTTTCTTTCTCACACCCTCTCTTTCTCTCCCTGCTCTCTATTACTCTCCCTGACTAGCATCCCTGCTCCTTCTAAATCACCTGTATTTTACTCTCACAAATGTCCTTTCTTTCTCTCTCTCTTTCAAGGACTACCACTCTCCCCTCTCTCTCACAAACCCCTCTCTCACTCAGTCTAAGCATTGTTTATTTAGTCCATCAGTGAAAGAGGGTCCTCAACTGCATTGCTCTAAAGGGGATTGCATTATATTTTTTCACTTATCTTGGGTAAAATTTATTTGCAGTATGAAAATAGGTAAGTTCGTCTATCAAGATGATGTTCACAAAGGACATACTAACAAGGAGGTAAGTAGTTGAGGTAAGTGAGTACACCTACACAATGCATTGCTTTTATCTCTCAGGATATAAAGCTTTGAGTTGATTTCTCTCCCTTTACACGAGTGTGCCCTTTTAGAGTCAGGCAGTGAACTCTTCGCTACTGTCCCATCTGCAGCGCTAGCTCGACTGTAAATTGGGGGAAGAAAGCATACCCCTTTACGGACGATAGACAGTAGTGCTTCTTCACTCCTAGCATACGGCAGAGGAGAAGCTCCGCTCTGTACAAAACGGATCTAGTCCTCAATGTCCAAGTACTTAGTAGTGAGGTAAAAGCTAGCTCTTTACCTCTAAGGGTGCCTCTCGCTAACATGCAACGAATGCAAGAGTTTTCAAATTTTTGAATGACTAACTGCATATAAATGCAACATGTCAATTGGATAGGGAATAGAATATATACAACAAAATAGAAAGGGCAGGCTCACAGACTGATTCCATGCCCTCCCTCACCCGCTCTTGACCCATGTTCACTATCACCCACCACCTCATCCACCTTCACCCTCACACTCATCCACCTTCACCCACCCACCATTGCCCCCTCACCAACACCTTCACTCACCCACACCTTCACTCATCCCCCTACCTCACCTACATTCACCAACCTTTAACCCCACTTAAACACACCCTCCCTCTTCCACCTTAATCTTCACCCTCCCTCACCCATGTTCACTCTACCTTACTGGCCTCAACCTTACCTACAAAGCCTCCTATACCCATATTAACCATCCCTCACCCACCTTCAACATCACCTTCCCACACCCTCCTTCACCCAACCTCCCTCACCCACCTTCTACCCTCATCATCCATATTAAAATTCACCTTCACCACCCTTACCTGCACACCAATACCCAGCCTCACCCTTGCCCACTCACCCATACCTGAACTGACCCACACTTTTTTCACCCACCTTCATCCTCACCCTCCCAGACACATTTACTCACCCTCCCTAATCCACCTTCAACACCACCTACCCACTCTCTTCATCATCCACCTTCCCTCAAAAACCTTCAACCTCCTTACCCACACCCACCATACATCCCTAAACCTCCCTCACCCACCTACCCACAACCTCCCTCACGTTCTTACCCACTTACACTTTTTCTTACCACACTTTCAACCCCAAACCACACCCTCCCTAAATTGTTCAGAACTTAACTCTCATTGGCCAAGTACCTAAATGAGTCACATAACTAAAAATGTTCTATTCTTTTTTCACCAAACACAAATACAAAAATAATCGTAAGGGTCAACCCTAACCCTAACTTTCAACGCTAACCCTAACTCTTCTCTGATTGGTTAGTACCCAAATGAGTCACATACCTAAATTTTCGTATTCCCCTATAACCCTGGGCCAAACAAAAATAGAAAAATAATCCTAAGTGTCAACCCTAACTTTCAACCCTAACTTTCAACCCTAACTTTCAACCCTAACTTTCAACCCTAACTTTCAACCCTAACTCTTCTCTGATTGGTTAGTACCCAAATGAGTCACATACCTAAATTTTCGTATTCCCCTATAACCCTGGGCCAAACAAAAATAGAAAAATAATCCTAAGTGTCAACCCTAACTTTCAACCCTAACTTTCAACCCTAACTTTCAACCCTAACTTTCAACCCTAACTCTTCTCTGATTGGTTAGTACCCAAATGAGTCACATACCTAAATTTTCGTATTCCCCTATAACCCTGGGCCAAACAAAAATAGAAAAATAATCCTAAGTGTCAACCCTAACTTTCAACCCTAACTTTCAACCCTAACTTTCAACCCTAACTTTCAACCCTAACTCTTCTCTGATTGGTTAGTACCCAAATGAGTCACATACCTAAATTTTCGTATTCCCCTATAACCCTGGGCCAAACAAAAATAGAAAAATAATCCTAAGTGTCAACCCTAACTTTCAACCCTAACTTTCAACCCTAACTTTCAACCCTAACTTTCAACCCTAACTCTTCTCTGATTGGTTAGTACCCAAATGAGTCACATACCTAAATTTTCGTATTCCCCTATAACCCTAACCCTAACCCTAACCCTAACCCTAACCCTAACCCTAACCCTAACCCTAACTTTCAACCCTAACTTTCAACCCTAACTTTCAACCCTAACTTTCAACCCTAACTCTTCTCTGATTGGTTAGTACCCAAATGAGTCACATACCTAAATTTTCGTATTCCCCTATAACCCTAACCCTAACCCTAACCCTAACCCAAATGAGTCACATACCTAAATTTTCGTATTCCCCTATAACCCTGGGCCAAACAAAAATAGAAAAATAATCCTAAGTGTCAACCCTAACTTTCAACCCTAACTTTCAACCCTAACTTTCAACCCTAACTTTCAACCCTAACTCTTCTCTGATTGGTTAGTACCCAAATGAGTCACATACCTAAATTTTCGTATTCCCCTATAACCCTAACCCTAACCCTAACCCTAACCCTAACTTTCAACCCTAACTTTCAACCCTAACTCTTCTCTGTTTGGTTAGTACCCAAATGAGTCACATACCTAAATTTTCGTATTCCCCTATAACCCTAACCCTAACCCTAACCCTAACCCTAACTTTCAACCCTAACTTTCAACCCTAACTCTTCTCTGATTGGTTAGTACCCAAATGAGTCACATACCTAAATTTTCGTATTCCCCTATCACCCTGGGCCAAACAAAAATAGAAAAATAATCCTAACTTTCAACCCTAACTTTCAACCCTAACTTTCAACCCTAACTCTTCTCTGATTGGTTAGTACCCAAATGAGTCACATACCTAAATTTTCGTATTCCCCTATAACCCTGGGCCAAACAAAAATAGAAAAATAATCCTAAGTGTCAACCCTAACTTTCAACCCTAACTTTCAACCCTAACTTTCAACCCTAACTTTCAACCCTAACTCTTCTCTGATTGGTTAGTACCCAAATGAGTCACATACCTAAATTTTCGTATTCCCCTATAACCCTGGGCCAAACAAAAATAGAAAAATAATCCTAAGTGTCAACCCTAACTTTCAACCCTAACTTTCAACCCTAACTTTCAACCCTAACTTTCAACCCTAACTCTTCTCTGATTGGTTAGTACCCAAATGAGTCACATACCTAAATTTTCGTATTCCCCTATAACCCTGGGCCAAACAAAAATAGAAAAATAATCCTAAGTGTCAACCCTAACTTTCAACCCTAACTTTCAACCCTAACTTTCAACCCTAACTTTCAACCCTAACTCTTCTCTGATTGGTTAGTACCCAAATGAGTCACATACCTAAATTTTCGTATTCCCCTATAACCCTAACCCTAACCCTAACCCTAACCCTAACCCTAACCCTAACCCTAACCCTAACCCTAACCCTAACTTTCAACCCTAACTTTCAACCCTAACTTTCAACCCTAACTTTCAACCCTAACTCTTCTCTGATTGGTTAGTACCCAAATGAGTCACATACCTAAATTTTCGTATTCCCCTATAACCCTAACCCTAACCCTAACCCTAACCCAAATGAGTCACATACCTAAATTTTCGTATTCCCCTATAACCCTGGGCCAAACAAAAATAGAAAAATAATCCTAAGTGTCAACCCTAACTTTCAACCCTAACTTTCAACCCTAACTTTCAACCCTAACTTTCAACCCTAACTCTTCTCTGATTGGTTAGTACCCAAATGAGTCACATACCTAAATTTTCGTATTCCCCTATAACCCTAACCCTAACCCTAACCCTAACCCTAACTTTCAACCCTAACTTTCAACCCTAACTCTTCTCTGTTTGGTTAGTACCCAAATGAGTCACATACCTAAATTTTCGTATTCCCCTATAACCCTAACCCTAACCCTAACCCTAACTTTCAACCCTAACTTTCAACCCTAACTCTTCTCTGATTGGTTAGTACCCAAATGAGTCACATACCTAAATTTTCGTATTCCCCTATCACCCTGGGCCAAACAAAAATAGAAAAATAATCCTAACTTTCAACCCTAACTTTCAACCCTAACTTTCAACCCTAACTCTTCTCTGATTGGTTAGTACCCAAATGAGTCACATACCTAAATTTTCGTATTCCCCTATAACCCTGGGCCAAACAAAAATAGAAAAATAATCCTAAGTGTCAACCCTAACTTTCAACCCTAACTTTCAACCCTAACTTTCAACCCTAACTTTCAACCCTAACTCTTCTCTGATTGGTTAGTACCCAAATGAGTCACATACCTAAATTTTCGTATTCCCCTATAACCCTAACCCTAACCCTAACCCTAACCCTAACCCTAACCCTAACCCTAACCCTAACCCTAACCCTAACCCTAACCCTAACCCTAAGTGTCAACCCTAACTTTCAACCCTAACTTTCAACCCTAACTTTCAACCCTAACTTTCAACCCTAACTCTTCTCTGATTGGTTAGTACCCAAATGAGTCACATACCTAAATTTTCGTATTCCCCTATAACCCTGGGCCAAACAAAAATAGAAAAATAATCCTAAGTGTCAACCCTAACTTTCAACCCTAACTTTCAACCTTAACTTTCAACCCTAACTCTTCTCTGATTGGTTAGTACCCAAATGAGTCACATACCTAAATTTTCGTATTCCCCTATAACCCTGGGCCAAACAAAAATAGAAAAATAATCCTAAGTGTCAACCCTATCTTTCAACCCTAACTTTCAACCCTAACTTTCAACCCTAACTTTCAACCCTAACTTTCAACCCTAACTTTCAACCCTAACTTTCAACCCTAACTCTTCTCTGATTGGTTAGTACCCAAATGAGTCACATACCTAAATTTTCGTATTCCCCTTTAACCCTGGGCCAAACAAAAATAGAAAAATAATCCTAAGTGTCAACCCTAACTTTCAACCCTAACTTTCAACCCTAACTTTCAACCCTAACTTTCAACCCTAACTCTTCTCTGATTGGTTAGTACCCAAATGAGTCACATACCTAAATTTTCGTATTCCCCTATAACCCTGGGCCAAACAAAAATAGAAAAATAATCCTAACTTTCAACCCTAACTTTCAACCCTAACTTTCAACCCTAACTTTCAACCCTAACTCTTCTCTGATTGGTTAGTACCCAAATGAGTCACATACCTAAATTTTCGTATTCCCCTATAACCCTAACCCTAACCCTAACCCTAACCCTAACCCTAACCCTAACCCTAACCCTAACCCTAACCCTAACCCTAACCCCTAACCCTAACCCCTAACCCCTAACCCCTAACCCTAACCCTAACCCTAACCCCTAACCCCTAACCCCTAACCCTAACCCTAACCCTAACCCTAACCCTAACCCTAACCCTAACCCCTAACCCCTAACCCTAACCCTAACCCTAACCCCTAACCCCTAACCCCTAACCCCTAACCCCTAACCCTAATACGCGGGGCCAAACAAAAATAGAAAAATAATCCTAAGTGTCAACCCTAACTTTCAACCCTAACTTTCAACCCTAACTCTTCTCTGATTGGTTAGTACCCAAATGAGTCACATACCTAAATTTTCGTATTCCCCTATAACCCTAACCCTAACCCTAACCCTAACCCTGGGCCAAACAAAAATAGAAAAATAATCCTAAGTGTCAACCCTAACTTTCAACCCTAACTTTCAACCCTAACTTTCAACCCTAACTTTCAACCCTAACTCTTCTCTGATTGGTTAGTACCCAAATGAGTCACATACCTAAATTTTCGTATTCCCCTATAACCCTGGGCCAAACAAAAATAGAAAAATAATCCTAAATGTCACCCTAACTTTCAACCCTAACTTTCAACCCTAACTTTCAACCCTAACTTTCAACCCTAACTTTCAACCCTAACTCTTCTCTGATTGGTTAGTACCCAAATGAGTCACATACCTAAATTTTCGTATTCCCCTATAACCCTGGGCCAAACAAAAATAGAAAAATAATCCTAACTTTCAACCCTAACTTTCAACCCTAACTTTCAACCCTAACTTTCAACCCTAACTCTTCTCTGATTGGTTAGTACCCAAATGAGTCACATACCTAAATTTTCGTATTCCCCTATAACCCTGGGCCAAACAAAAATAGAAAAATAATCCTAAGTGTCAACCCTAACTTTCAACCCTAACTTTCAACCCTAACTTTCAACCCTAACTTTCAACCCTAACTCTTCTCTGATTGGTTAGTACCCAAATGAGTCACATACCTAAATTTTCGTATTCCCCTATAACCCTGGGCCAAACAAAAATAGAAAAATAATCCTAAATGTCACCCTAACTTTCAACCCTAACTTTCAACCCTAACTTTCAACCCTAACTTTCAACCCTAACTTTCAACCCTAACTCTTCTCTGATTGGTTAGTACCCAAATGAGTCACATACCTAAATTTTCGTATTCCCCTATAACCCTGGGCCAAACAAAAATAGAAAAATAATCCTAACTTTCAACCCTAACTTTCAACCCTAACTTTCAACCCTAACTTTCAACCCTAACTCTTCTCTGATTGGTTAGTACCCAAATGAGTCACATACCTAAATTTTCGTATTCCCCTATAACCCTGGGCCAAACAAAAATAGAAAAATAATCCTAAGTGTCAACCCTAACTTTCAACCCTAACTTTCAACCCTAACTTTCAACCCTAACTTTCAACCCTAACTCTTCTCTGATTGGTTAGTACCCAAATGAGTCACATACCTAAATTTTCGTATTCCCCTATAACCCTGGGCCAAACAAAAATAGAAAAATAATCCTAAATGTCACCCTAACTTTCAACCCTAACTTTCAACCCTAACTTTCAACCCTAACTTTCAACCCTAACTTTCAACCCTAACTCTTCTCTGATTGGTTAGTACCCAAATGAGTCACATACCTAAATTTTCGTATTCCCCTATAACCCTGGGCCAAACAAAAATAGAAAAATAATCCTAACTTTCAACCCTAACTTTCAACCCTAACTTTCAACCCTAACTTTCAACCCTAACTCTTCTCTGATTGGTTAGTACCCAAATGAGTCACATACCTAAATTTTCGTATTCCCCTATAACCCTGGGCCAAACAAAAATAGAAAAATAATCCTAAGTGTCAACCCTAACTTTCAACCCTAACTTTCAACCCTAACTTTCAACCCTAACTTTCAACCCTAACTCTTCTCTGATTGGTTAGTACCCAAATGAGTCACATACCTAAATTTTCGTATTCCCCTATAACCCTGGGCCAAACAAAAATAGAAAAATAATCCTAACTTTCAACCCTAACTTTCAACCCTAACTTTCAACCCTAACTTTCAACCCTAACTTTCAACCCTAACTCTTCTCTGATTGGTTAGTACCCAAATGAGTCACATACCTAAATTTTCGTATTCCCCTATAACCCTGGGCCAAACAAAAATAGAAAAATAATCCTAAGTGTCAACCCTAACTTTCAACCCTAACTTTCAACCCTAACTTTCAACCCTAACTCTTCTCTGATTGGTTAGTACCCAAATGAGTCACATACCTAAATTTTCGTATTCCCCTATAACCCTGGGCCAAACAAAAATAGAAAAATAATCCTAAGTGTCAACCCTAACTTTCAACCCTAACTTTCAACCCTAACTTTCAACCCTAACTTTCAACCCTAACTCTTCTCTGATTGGTTAGTACCCAAATGAGTCACATACCTAAATTTTCGTATTCCCCTATAACCCTGGGCCAAACAAAAATAGAAAAATAATCCTAACTTTCAACCCTAACTTTCAACCCTAACTTTCAACCCTAACTTTCAACCCTAACTTTCAACCCTAACTCTTCTCTGATTGGTTAGTACCCAAATGAGTCACATACCTAAATTTTCGTATTCCCCTATAACCCTGGGCCAAACAAAAATAGAAAAATAATCCTAACTTTCAACCCTAACTTTCAACCCTAACTTTCAACCCTAACTCTTCTCTGATTGGTTAGTACCCAAATGAGTCACATACCTAAATTTTCGTATTCCCCTATAACCCTGGGCCAAACAAAAATAGAAAAATAATCCTAAGTGTCAACCCTAACTTTCAACCCTAACTTTCAACCCTAACTCTTCTCTGATTGGTTAGTACCCAAATGAGTCACATACCTAAATTTTCGTATTCCCCTATAACCCTAACCCTAACCCTAACCCTAACCCTAACCCTAACCCTGGGCCAAACAAAAATAGAAAAATAATCCTAAGTGTCAACCCTAACTTTCAACCCTAACTTTCAACCCTAACTTTCAACCCTAACTTTCAACCCTAACTTTCAACCCTAACTCTTCTCTGATTGGTTAGTACCCAAATGAGTCACATACCTAAATTTTCGTATTCCCCTATAACCCTGGGCGAAAACAAAAATAGAAAAATAATCCTAAGTGTCAACCCTAACTTTCAACCCTAACTTTCAACCCTAACTTTCAACCCTAACTTTCAACCCTAACTCTTCTCTGATTGGTTAGTACCCAAATGAGTCACATACCTAAATTTTCGTATTCCCCTATAACCCTGGGCCAAACAAAAATAGAAAAATAATCCTAAGTGTCAACCCTAACTTTCAACCCTAACTTTCAACCCTAACTTTCAACCCTAACTTTCAACCCTAACTTTCAACCCTAACTTTCAACCCTAACTTTCAACCCTAACTCTTCTCTGATTGGTTAGTACCCAAATGAGTCACATACCTAAATTTTCGTATTCCCCTATAACCCTGGGCCAAACAAAAATAGAAAAATAATCCTAAGTGTCAACCCTAACTTTCAACCCTAACTTTCAACCCTAACTTTCAACCCTAACTTTCAACCCTAACTCTTCTCTGATTGGTTAGTACCCAAATGAGTCACATTCCTAAATTTTCGTATTCCCCTATAACCCTGGGCCAAACAAAAATAGAAAAATAATCCTAAGTGTCAACCCTAACTTTCAACCCTAACTTTCAACCCTAACTTTCAACCCTAACTTTCAACCCTAACTTTCAACCCTAACTCTTCTCTGATTGGTTAGTACCCAAATGAGTCACATACCTAAATTTTCGTATTCCCCTATAACCCTGGGCCAAACAAAAATAGAAAAATAATCCTAACTTTCAACCCTAACTTTCAACCCTAACTTTCAACCCTAACTTTCAACCCTAACTCTTATCTGATTGGTTAGTACCCAAATGAGTCACATACCTAAATTTTCGTATTCCCCTATAACCCTGGGCCAAACAAAAATAGAAAAATAATCCTAAGTGTCAACCCTAACTTTCAACCCTAACTTTCAACCCTAACTTTCAACCCTAACTTTCAACCCTAACTCTTCTCTGATTGGTTAGTACCCAAATGAGTCACATACCTAAATTTTCGTATTCCCCTATAACCCTGGGCCAAACAAAAATAGAAAAATAATCCTAACTTTCAACCCTAACTTTCAACCCTAACTTTCAACCCTAACTTTCAACCCTAACTTTCAACCCTAACTTTCAACCCTAACTCTTCTCTGATTGGTTAGTACCCAAATGAGTCACATACCTAAATTTTCGTATTCCCCTATAACCCTGGGCCAAACAAAAATAGAAAAATAATCCTAACTTTCAACCCTAACTTTCAACCCTAACTTTCAACCCTAACTCTTCTCTGATTGGTTAGTACCCAAATGAGTCACATACCTAAATTTTCGTATTCCCCTATAACCCTGGGCCAAACAAAAATAGAAAAATAATCCTAAGTGTCAACCCTAACTTTCAACCCTAACTTTCAACCCTAACTCTTCTCTGATTGGTTAGTACCCAAATGAGTCACATACCTAAATTTTCGTATTCCCCTATAACCCTAACCCTAACCCTAACCCTAACCCTAACCCTAACCCTGGGCCAAACAAAAATAGAAAAATAATCCTAAGTGTCAACCCTAACTTTCAACCCTAACTTTCAACCCTAACTTTCAACCCTAACTTTCAACCCTAACTTTCAACCCTAACTCTTCTCTGATTGGTTAGTACCCAAATGAGTCACATACCTAAATTTTCGTATTCCCCTATAACCCTGGGCGAAAACAAAAATAGAAAAATAATCCTAAGTGTCAACCCTAACTTTCAACCCTAACTTTCAACCCTAACTTTCAACCCTAACTTTCAACCCTAACTCTTCTCTGATTGGTTAGTACCCAAATGAGTCACATACCTAAATTTTCGTATTCCCCTATAACCCTGGGCCAAACAAAAATAGAAAAATAATCCTAAGTGTCAACCCTAACTTTCAACCCTAACTTTCAACCCTAACTTTCAACCCTAACTTTCAACCCTAACTTTCAACCCTAACTTTCAACCCTAACTCTTCTCTGATTGGTTAGTACCCAAATGAGTCACATACCTAAATTTTCGTATTCCCCTATAACCCTGGGCCAAACAAAAATAGAAAAATAATCCTAAGTGTCAACCCTAACTTTCAACCCTAACTTTCAACCCTAACTTTCAACCCTAACTTTCAACCCTAACTCTTCTCTGATTGGTTAGTACCCAAATGAGTCACATACCTAAATTTTCGTATTCCCCTATAACCCTGGGCCAAACAAAAATAGAAAAATAATCCTAAGTGTCAACCTTAACTTTCAACCCTAACTTTCAACCCTAACTTTCAACCCTAACTTTCAACCCTAACTCTTCTCTGATTGGTTAGTACCCAAATGAGTCACATACCTAAATTTTCGTATTCCCCTATAACCCTGGGCCAAACAAAAATAGAAAAATAAT
Organism: Ascaphus truei; assembly: GCF_040206685.1. NCBI lineage: Eukaryota > Metazoa > Chordata > Amphibia > Anura > Ascaphidae > Ascaphus > Ascaphus truei. The sequence continues at coordinate 74,241 of NW_027454194.1, read as the reverse complement.
CCTAACTTTCAACCCTAACTTTCAACCCTAACTTTCAACCCTAACTTTCAACCCTAACTTTCAACCCTAACTCTTCTCTGATTGGTTAGTACCAAAATGAGTCACATACCTAAATTTTCGTATTCCCCTATAACCCTGGGCCAAACAAAAATAGAAAAATAATCCTAAGTGTCAACCCTAACTTTCAACCCTAACTTTCAACCCTAACTTTCAACCCTAACTTTCAACCCTAACTTTCAACCCTAACTCTTCTCTGATTGGTTAGTACCCAAATGAGTCACATACCTAAATTTTCGTATTCCCCTATAACCCTGGGCCAAACAAAAATAGAAAAATAATCCTAAGTGTCAACCCTAACTTTCAACCCTAACTTTCAACCCTAACTTTCAACCCTAACTTTCAACCCTAACTCTTCTCTGATTGGTTAGTACCCAAATGAGTCACATACCTAAATTTTCGTATTCCCCTATAACCCTGGGCCAAACAAAAATAGAAAAATAATCCTAAGTGTCAACCCTAACTTTCAACCCTAACTTTCAACCCTAACTTTCAACCCTAACTCTTCTCTGATAGGTTAGTACCCAAATGAGTCACATACCTAAATTTTCGTATTCCCCTATAACCCTGGGCCAAACAAAAATAGAAAAATAATCCTAAGTGTCAACCCTAACTTTCAACCCTAACTTTCAACCCTAACTTTCAACCCTAACTTTCAACCCTAACTCTTCTCTGATAGGTTAGTACCCAAATGAGTCACATACCTAAATTTTCGTATTCCCCTATAACCCTGGGCCAAACAAAAATAGAAAAATAATCCTAACTTTCAACCCTAACTTTCAACCCTAACTTTCAACCCTAACTTTCAACCCTAACTTTCAACCCTAACTCTTCTCTGATTGGTTAGTACCCAAATGAGTCACATACCTAAATTTTCGTATTCCCCTATAACCCTGGGCCAAACAAAAATAGAAAAATAATCCTAAGTGTCAACCCTAACTTTCAACCCTAACTTTCAACCCTAACTTTCAACCCTAACTCTTCTCTGATTGGTTAGTACCCAAATGAGTCACATACCTAAATTTTCGTATTCCCCTATAACCCTGGGCCAAACAAAAATAGAAAAATAATCCTAAGTGTCAACCCTAACTTTCAACCCTAACTTTCAACCCTAACTTTCAACCCTAACTTTCAACCCTAACTCTTCTCTGATTGGTTAGTACCCAAATGAGTCACATACCTAAATTTTCGTATTCCCCTATAACCCTGGGCCAAACAAAAATAGAAAAATAATCCTAACTTTCAACCCTAACTTTCAACCCTAACTTTCAACCCTAACTTTCAACCCTAACTTTCAACCCTAACTCTTCTCTGATTGGTTAGTACCCAAATGAGTCACATACCTAAATTTTCGTATTCCCCTATAACCCTGGGCCAAACAAAAATAGAAAAATAATCCTAACTTTCAACCCTAACTTTCAACCCTAACTTTCAACCCTAACTCTTCTCTGATTGGTTAGTACCCAAATGAGTCACATACCTAAATTTTCGTATTCCCCTATAACCCTGGGCCAAACAAAAATAGAAAAATAATCCTAAGTGTCAACCCTAACTTTCAACCCTAACTTTCAACCCTAACTCTTCTCTGATTGGTTAGTACCCAAATGAGTCACATACCTAAATTTTCGTATTCCCCTATAACCCTAACCCTAACCCTAACCCTAACCCTAACCCTAACCCTAACCCTAACCCTGGGCCAAACAAAAATAGAAAAATAATCCTAAGTGTCAACCCTAACTTTCAACCCTAACTTTCAACCCTAACTTTCAACCCTAACTTTCAACCCTAACTTTCAACCCTAACTCTTCTCTGATTGGTTAGTACCCAAATGAGTCACATACCTAAATTTTCGTATTCCCCTATAACCCTGGGCGAAAACAAAAATAGAAAAATAATCCTAAGTGTCAACCCTAACTTTCAACCCTAACTTTCAACCCTAACTTTCAACCCTAACTTTCAACCCTAACTCTTCTCTGATTGGTTAGTACCCAAATGAGTCACATACCTAAATTTTCGTATTCCCCTATAACCCTAACCCTAACCCTAACCCTAACCCTAACCCTAACCCTAACCCTAACCCTAACCCTAACCCTAACCCTAACCCTAACCCTAACCCTAACTTTCAACCCTAACTTTCAACCCTAACTTTCAACCCTAACTCTTCTCTGATTGGTTAGTACCCAAATGAGTCACATACCTAAATTTTCGTATTCCCCTATAACCCTGGGCCAAACAAAAATAGAAAAATTATCCTAACTTTCAACCCTAACTTTCAACCCTAACTTTCAACCCTAACTTTCAACCCTAACTTTCAACCCTAACTCTTCTCTGATTGGTTAGTACCCAAATGAGTCACATACCTAAATTTTCGTATTCCCCTATAACCCTGGGCCAAACAAAAATAGAAAAATAATCCTAACTTTCAACCCTAACTTTCAACCCTAACTTTCAACCCTAACTTTCAACCCTAACTTTCAACCCTAACTTTCAACCCTAACTTTCAACCCTAACTTTCAACCCTAACTCTTCTCTGATTGGTTAGTACCCAAATGAGTCACATACCTAAATTTTCGTATTCCCCTATAACCCTGGGCCAAACAAAAATAGAAAAATAATCCTAAGTGTCAACCCTAACTTTCAACCCTAACTTTCAACCCTAACTTTCAACCCTAACTTTCAACCCTAACTTTCAACCCTAACTCTTCTCTGATTGGTTAGTACCCAAATGAGTCACATACCTAAATTTTCGTATTCCCCTATAACCCTGGGCCAAACAAAAATAGAAAAATAATCCTAACTTTCAACCCTAACTTTCAACCCTAACTTTCAACCCTAACTTTCAACCCTAACTTTCAACCCTAACTCTTCTCTGATTGGTTAGTACCCAAATGAGTCACATACCTAAATTTTCGTATTCCCCTATAACCCTAACCCTAACCCTAACCCTAACCCTAACTTTCAACCCTAACTTTCAACCCTAACTCTTCTCTGATTGGTTAGTACCCAAATGAGTCACATACCTAAATTTTCGTATTCCCCTATAACCCTGGGCCAAACAAAAATAGAAAAATAATCCTAAGTGTCAACCCTAACTTTCAACCCTAACTTTCAACCCTAACTTTCAACCCTAACTTTCAACCCTAACTCTTCTCTGATTGGTTAGTACCCAAATGAGTCACATACCTAAATTTTCGTATTCCCCTATAACCCTGGGCCAAACAAAAATAGAAAAATAATCCTAACTTTCAACCCTAACTTTCAACCCTAACTTTCAACCCTAACTTTCAACCCTAACTTTCAACCCTAACTCTTCTCTGATTGGTTAGTACCCAAATGAGTCACATACCTAAATTTTCGTATTCCCCTATAACCCTGGGCCAAACAAAAATAGAAAAATAATCCTAAGTGTCAACCCTAACTTTCAACCCTAACTTTCAACCCTAACTCTTCTCTGATTGGTTAGTACCCAAATGAGTCACATACCTAAATTTTCGTATTCCCCTATAACCCTGGGCCAAACAAAAATAGAAAAATAATCCTAAGTGTCAACCCTAACTTTCAACCCTAACTTTCAACCCTAACTTTCAACCCTAACTCTTCTCTGATTGGTTAGTACCCAAATGAGTCACATACCTAAATTTTCGTATTCCCCTATAACCCTGGGCCAAACAAAAATAGAAAAATAATCCTAAGTGTCAACCCTAACTTTCAACCCTAACTTTCAACCCTAACTCTTCTCTGATTGGTTAGTACCCAAATGAGTCACATACCTAAATTTTCGTATTCCCCTATAACCCTGGGCCAAACAAAAATAGAAAAATAATCCTAACTTTCAACCCTAACTTTCAACCCTAACTTTCAACCCTAACTTTCAACCCTAACTTTCAACCCTAACTCTTCTCTGATTGGTTAGTACCCAAATGAGTCACATACCTAAATTTTCGTATTCCCCTATAACCCTGGGCCAAACAAAAATAGAAAAATAATCCTAAGTGTCAACCCTAACTTTCAACCCTAACTTTCAACCCTAACTTTCAACCCTAACTTTCAACCCTAACTTTCAACCCTAACTTTCAACCCTAACTTTCAACCCTAACTCTTCTCTGATTGGTTAGTACCCAAATGAGTCACATACCTAAATTTTCGTATTCCCCTATAACCCTGGGCCAAACAAAAATAGAAAAATAATTCTAAGTGTCAACCCTAACTTTCAACCCTAACTTTCAACCCTAACTTTCAACCCTAACTTTCAACCCTAACTTTCAACCCTAACTCTTCTCTGATTGGTTAGTACCCAAATGAGTCACATACCTAAATTTTCGTATTCCCCTATAACCCTGGGCCAAACAAAAATAGAAAAATAATCCTAAGTGTCAACCCTAACTTTCAACCCTAACTTTCAACCCTAACTTTCAACCCTAACTTTCAACCCTAACTTTCAACCCTAACTTTCAACCCTAACTCTTCTCTGATTGGTTAGTACCCAAATGAGTCACATACCTAAATTTTCGTATTCCCCTATAACCCTGGGCCAAACAAAAATAGAAAAATAATCCTAAGTGTCAACCCTAACTTTCAACCCTAACTTTCAACCCTAACTTTCAACCCTAACTTTCAACCCTAACTCTTCTCTGATTGGTTAGTACCCAAATGAGTCACATACCTAAATTTTCGTATTCCCCTATAACCCTGGGCCAAACAAAAATAGAAAAATAATCCTAAGTGTCAACCCTAACTTTCAACCCTAACTTTCAACCCTAACTTTCAACCCTAACTTTCAACCCTAACTTTCAACCCTAACTTTCAACCCTAACTCTTCTCTGATTGGTTAGTACCCAAATGAGTCACATACCTAAATTTTCGTATTCCCCTATAACCCTGGGCCAAACAAAAATAGAAAAATAATCCTAAGTGTCAACCCTAACTTTCAACCCTAACTTTCAACCCTAACTTTCAACCCTAACTTTCAACCCTAACTTTCAACCCTAACTTTCAACCCTAACTCTTCTCTGATTGGTTAGTACCCAAATGAGTCACATACCTAAATTTTCGTATTCCCCTATAACCCTGGGCCAAACAAAAATAGAAAAATAATCCTAAGTGTCAACCCTAACTTTCAACCCTAACTTTCAACCCTAACTTTCAACCCTAACTTTCAACCCTAACTTTCAACCCTAACTCTTCTCTGATTGGTTAGTACCCAAATGAGTCACATACCTAAATTTTCGTATTCCCCTATAACCCTGGGCCAAACAAAAATAGAAAAATAATCCTAAGTGTCAACCCTAACTTTCAACCCTAACTTTCAACCCTAACTTTCAACCCTAACTTTCAACCCTAACTTTCAACCCTAACTTTCAACCCTAACTCTTCTCTGATTGGTTAGTACCCAAATGAGTCACATACCTAAATTTTCGTATTCCCCTATAACCCTGGGCCAAACAAAAATAGAAAAATAATCCTAAGTGTCAACCCTAACTTTCAACCCTAACTTTCAACCCTAACTTTCAACCCTAACTTTCAACCCTAACTTTCAACCCTAACTCTTCTCTGATTGGTTAGTACCCAAATGAGTCACATACCTAAATTTTCGTATTCCCCTATAACCCTGGGCCAAACAAAAATAGAAAAATAATCCTAAGTGTCAACCCTAACTTTCAACCCTAACTTTCAACCCTAACTTTCAACCCTAACTTTCAACCCTAACTTTCAACCCTAACTTTCAACCCTAACTCTTCTCTGATTGGTTAGTACCCAAATGAGTCACATACCTAAATTTTCGTATTCCCCTATAACCCTGGGCCAAACAAAAATAGAAAAATAATCCTAAGTGTCAACCCTAACTTTCAACCCTAACTTTCAACCCTAACTTTCAACCCTAACTTTCAACCCTAACTTTCAACCCTAACTCTTCTCTGATTGGTTAGTACCCAAATGAGTCACATACCTAAATTTTCGTATTCCCCTATAACCCTGGGCCAAACAAAAATAGAAAAATAATCCTAAGTGTCAACCCTAACTTTCAACCCTAACTTTCAACCCTAACTTTCAACCCTAACTTTCAACCCTAACTCTTCTCTGATTGGTTAGTACCCAAATGAGTCACATACCTAAATTTTCGTATTCCCCTATAACCCTGGGCCAAACAAAAATAGAAAAATAATCCTAACTTTCAACCCTAACTTTCAACCCTAACTTTCAACCCTAACTTTCAACCCTAACTTTCAACCCTAACTCTTCTCTGATTGGTTAGTACCCAAATGAGTCACATACCTAAATTTTCGTATTCCCCTATAACCCTGGGCCAAACAAAAATAGAAAAATAATCCTAACTTTCAACCCTAACTTTCAACCCTAACTTTCAACCCTAACTTTCAACCCTAACTTTCAACCCTAACTCTTCTCTGATTGGTTAGTACCCAAATGAGTCACATACCTAAATTTTCGTATTCCCCTATAACCCTGGGCCAAACAAAAATAGAAAAATAATCCTAAGTGTCAACCCTAACTTTCAACCCTAACTTTCAACCCTAACTTTCAACCCTAACTTTCAACCCTAACTCTTCTCTGATTGGTTAGTACCCAAATGAGTCACATACCTAAATTTTCGTATTCCCCTATAACCCTGGGCCAAACAAAAATAGAAAAATTATCCTAACTTTCAACCCTAACTTTCAACCCTAACTTTCAACCCTAACTTTCAACCCTAACTTTCAACCCTAACTCTTCTCTGATTGGTTAGTACCCAAATGAGTCACATACCTAAATTTTCGTATTCCCCTATAACCCTGGGCCAAACAAAAATAGAAAAATAATCCTAACTTTCAACCCTAACTTTCAACCCTAACTTTCAACCCTAACTTTCAACCCTAACTTTCAACCCTAACTTTCAACCCTAACTCTTCTCTGATTGGTTAGTACCCAAATGAGTCACATACCTAAATTTTCGTATTCCCCTATAACCCTGGGCCAAACAAAAATAGAAAAATAATCCTAAGTGTCAACCCTAACTTTCAACCCTAACTTTCAACCCTAACTTTCAACCCTAACTTTCAACCCTAACTTTCAACCCTAACTCTTCTCTGATTGGTTAGTACCCAAATGAGTCACATACCTAAATTTTCGTATTCCCCTATAACCCTAACCCTAACCCTAACCCTAACCCTAACTTTCAACCCTAACTTTCAACCCTAACTCTTCTCTGATTGGTTAGTACCCAAATGAGTCACATACCTAAATTTTCGTATTCCCCTATAACCCTGGGCCCAATAAAAATAGAAAAATAATCCTAAGTGTCAACCCTAACTTTCAACCCTAACTTTCAACCCTAACTCTTCTCTGATTGGTTAGTACCCAAATGAGTCACATACCTAAATTTTCGTATTCCCCTATAACCCTGGGCCAAACAAAAATAGAAAAATAATCCTAAGTGTCAACCCTAACTTTCAACCCTAACTTTCAACCCTAACTTTCAACCCTAACTCTTCTCTGATTGGTTAGTACCCAAATGAGTCACATACCTAAATTTTCGTATTCCCCTATAACCCTAACCCTAACCCTAACCCTAACTTTCAACCCTAACTTTCAACCCTAACTCTTCTCTGATTGGTTAGTACCCAAATGAGTCACATACCTAAATTTTCGTATTCCCCTATAACCCTGGGCCAAACAAAAATAGAAAAATAATCCTAACTTTCAACCCTAACTTTCAACCCTAACTTTCAACCCTAACTTTCAACCCTAACTTTCAACCCTAACTCTTCTCTGATTGGTTAGTACCCAAATGAGTCACATACCTAAATTTTCGTATTCCCCTATAACCCTGGGCCAAACAAAAATAGAAAAATAATCCTAAGTGTCAACCCTAACTTTCAACCCTAACTTTCAACCCTAACTTTCAACCCTAACTTTCAACCCTAACTCTTCTCTGATTGGTTAGTACCCAAATGAGTCACATACCTAAATTTTCGTATTCCCCTATAACCCTAACCCTAACCCTAACCCTAACCCTAACCCTAACCCTAACCCTAATAATCCTAAGTGTCAACCCTAACTTTCAACCCTAACTTTCAACCCTAACTTTCAACCCTAACTTTCAACCCTAACTCTTCTCTGATTGGTTAGTACCCAAATGAGTCACATACCTAAATTTTCGTATTCCCCTATAACCCTGGGCCAAACAAAAATAGAAAAATAATCCTAAGTGTCAACCCTAACTTTCAACCCTAACTTTCAACCCTAACTTTCAACCCTAACTTTCAACCCTAACTCTTCTCTGATTGGTTAGTACCCAAATGAGTCACATACCTAAATTTTCGTATTCCCCTATAACCCTGGGCCAAACAAAAATAGAAAAATAATCCTAAGTGTCAACCCTAACTTTCAACCCTAACTTTCAACCCTAACTTTCAACCCTAACTTTCAACCCTAACTCTTCTCTGATTGGTTAGTACCCAAATGAGTCACATACCTAAATTTTCGTATTCCCCTATAACCCTGGGCCAAACAAAAATAGAAAAATAATCCTAAGTGTCAACCCTAACTTTCAACCCTAACTTTCAACCCTAACTTTCAACCCTAACTCTTCTCTGATTGGTTAGTACCCAAATGAGTCACATACCTAAATTTTCGTATTCCCCTATAACCCTGGGCCAAACAAAAATAGAAAAATAATCCTAAGTGTCAACCCTAACTTTCAACCCTAACTTTCAACCCTAACTTTCAACCCTAACTTTCAACCCTAACTTTCAACCCTAACTCTTCTCTGATTGGTTAGTACCCAAATGAGTCACATACCTAAATTTTCGTATTCCCCTATAACCCTGGGCCAAACAAAAATAGAAAAATAATCCTAAGTGTCAACCCTAACTTTCAACCCTAACTTTCAACCCTAACTTTCAACCCTAACTCTTCTCTGATTGGTTAGTACCCAAATGAGTCACATACCTAAATTTTCGTATTCCCCTATAACCCTGGGCCAAACAAAAATAGAAAAATAATCCTAAGTGTCAACCCTAACTTTCAACCCTAACTTTCAACCCTAACTTTCAACCCTAACTCTTCTCTGATTGGTTAGTACCCAAATGAGTCACATACCTAAATTTTCGTATTCCCCTATAACCCTGGGCCAAACAAAAATAGAAAAATAATCCTAAGTGTCAACCCTAACTTTCAACCCTAACTTTCAACCCTAACTTTCAACCCTAACTTTCAACCCTAACTTTCAACCCTAACTCTTCTCTGATTGGTTAGTACCCAAATGAGTCACATACCTAAATTTTCGTATTCCCCTATAACCCTGGGCCAAACAAAAATAGAAAAATAATCCTAAGTGTCAACCCTAACTTTCAACCCTAACTTTCAACCCTAACTTTCAACCCTAACTCTTCTCTGATTGGTTAGTACCCAAATGAGTCACATACCTAAATTTTCGTATTCCCCTATAACCCTGGGCCAAACAAAAATAGAAAAATAATCTTAAGTGTCAACCCTAACTTTCAACCCTAACTTTCAACCCTAACTTTCAACCCTAACTTTCAACCCTAACTTTCAACCCTAACTCTTCTCTGATTGGTTAGTACCCAAATGAGTCACATACCTAAATTTTCGTATTCCCCTATAACCCTGGGCCAAACAAAAATAGAAAAATAATCCTAAGTGTCAACCCTAACTTTCAACCCTAACTTTCAACCCTAACTTTCAACCCTAACTTTCAACCCTAACTTTCAACCCTAACTTTCAACCCTAACTCTTCTCTGATTGGTTAGTACCCAAATGAGTCACATACCTAAATTTTCGTATTCCCCTATAACCCTGGGCCAAACAAAAATAGAAAAATAATCCTAACTTTCAACCCTAACTTTCAACCCTAACTTTCAACCCTAACTTTCAACCCTAACTCTTCTCTGATTGGTTAGTACCCAAATGAGTCACATACCTAAATTTTCGTATTCCCCTATAACCCTGGGCCAAACAAAAATAGAAAAATAATCCTAAGTGTCAACCCTAACTTTCAACCCTAACTTTCAACCCTAACTTTCAACCCTAACTTTCAACCCTAACTTTCAACCCTAACTCTTCTTTGATTGGTTAGTACCCAAATGAGTCACATACCTAAATTTTCGTATTCCCCTATAACCCTGGGCCAAACAAAAATAGAAAAATAATCCTAAGTGTCAACCCTAACTTTCAACCCTAACTTTCAACCCTAACTTTCAACCCTAACTCTTCTCTGATTGGTTAGTACCCAAATGAGTCACATACCTAAATTTTCGTATTCCCCTATAACCCTGGGCCAAACAAAAATAGAAAAATAATCCTAAGTGTCAACCCTAACTTTCAACCCTAACTTTCAACCCTAACTTTCAACCCTAACTCTTCTCTGATTGGTTAGTACCCAAATGAGTCACATACCTAAATTTTCGTATTCCCCTATAACCCTGGGCCAAACAAAAATAGAAAAATAATCCTAAGTGTCAACCCTAACTTTCAACCCTAACTTTCAACCCTAACTTTCAACCCTAACTCTTCTCTGATTGGTTAGTACCCAAATGAGTCACATACCTAAATTTTCGTATTCCCCTATAACCCTGGGCCAAACAAAAATAGAAAAATAATCCTAAGTGTCAACCCTAACTTTCAACCCTAACTTTCAACCCTAACTCTTCTCTGATTGGTTAGTACCCAAATGAGTCACATACCTAAATTTTCGTATTCCCCTATAACCCTGGGCCAAACAAAAATAGAAAAATAATCCTAAGTGTCAACCCTAACTTTCAACCCTAACTTTCAACCCTAACTTTCAACCCTAACTTTCAACCCTAACTCTTCTCTGATTGGTTAGTACCCAAATGAGTCACATACCTAAATTTTCGTATTCCCCTATAACCCTGGGCCAAACAAAAATAGAAAAATAATCCTAACTTTCAACCCTAACTTTCAACCCTAACTTTCAACCCTAACTTTCAACCCTAACTCTTCTCTGATTGGTTAGTACCCAAATGAGTCACATACCTAAATTTTCGTATTCCCCTATAACCCTGGGCCAAACAAAAATAGAAAAATAATCCTAAGTGTCAACCCTAACTTTCAACCCTAACTTTCAACCCTAACTTTCAACCCTAACTTTCAACCCTAACTCTTCTTTGATTGGTTAGTACCCAAATGAGTCACATACCTAAATTTTCGTATTCCCCTATAACCCTGGGCCAAACAAAAATAGAAAAATAATCCTAAGTGTCAACCCTAACTTTCAACCCTAACTTTCAACCCTAACTTTCAACCCTAACTCTTCTCTGATTGGTTAGTATCAAATGAGTCACATACCTAAATTTTCGTATTCCCCTATAACCCTAACCCTAACCCTAACCCTAACCCTAACCCTAACCCTAACCCTAACCCTAACCCTAACCCTAACCCCAAAACCCCAAAACCCTAACCCTAACCCTAACCCTAACCCTAACCCTAACCCTAACCCTAACCCCAAAACCCTAACCCTAACCCTAACCCTAACCCTAACCCTAACCCTAACCCTAAATTTTCGTATTCCCCTATAACCCTAACCCTAACCCTAACCCTAACCCTAACCCTAACCCTAACCCTAACCCTAATGAGTCACATACCTAAATTTTCGTATTCCCCTATAACCCTGGGCCAAACAAAAATAGAAAAATAATCCTAAGTGTCAACCCTAACTTTCAACCCTAACTTTCAACCCTAACTTTAAACCCTAACTTTCAACCCTAACTCTTCTCTGATTGGTTAGTACCCAAATGAGTCACATACCTAAATTTTCGTATTCCCCTATAACCCTGGGCCAAACAAAAATAGAAAAATAATCCTAAGTGTCAACCCTAACTTTCAACCCTAACTTTCAACCCTAACTTTCAACCCTAACTTTCAACCCTAACTCTTCTCTGATTGGTTAGTACCCAAATGAGTCACATACCTAAATTTTCGTATTCCCCTATAACCCTGGGCCAAACAAAAATAGAAAAATAATCCTAAGTGTCAACCCTAACTTTCAACCCTAACTTTCAACCCTAACTTTCAACCCTAACTTTCAACCCTAACTCTTCTCTGATTGGTTAGTACCCAAATGAGTCACATACCTAAATTTTCGTATTCCCCTATAACCCTGGGCCAAACAAAAATAGAAAAATAATCCTAAGTGTCAACCCTAACTTTCAACCCTAACTTTCAACCCTAACTTTCAACCCTAACTTTCAACCCTAACTCTTCTCTGATTGGTTAGTACCCAAATGAGTCACATACCTAAATTTTCGTATTCCCCTATAACCCTAACCCTAACCCTAACCCTAACCCTAACCCTAACTCTTCTCTGATTGGTTAGTACCCAAATGAGTCACATACCTAAATTTTCGTATTCCCCTATAACCCTGGGCCAAACAAAAATAGAAAAATAATCCTAAGTGTCAACCCTAACTTTCAACCCTAACTTTCAACCCTAACTTTCAACCCTAACTCTTCTCTGATTGGTTAGTACCCAAATGAGTCACATACCTAAATTTTCGTATTCCCCTATAACCCTGGGCCAAACAAAAATAGAAAAATAATCCTAAGTGTCAACCCTAACTTTCAACCCTAACTTTCAACCCTAACTTTCAACCCTAACTTTCAACCCTAACTTTCAACCCTAACTCTTCTTTGATTGGTTAGTACCCAAATGAGTCACATACCTAAATTTTCGTATTCCCCTATAACCCTGGGCCAAACAAAAATAGAAAAATAATCCTAAGTGTCAACCCTAACTTTCAACCCTAACTTTCAACCCTAACTTTCAACCCTAACTCTTCTCTGATTGGTTAGTACCCAAATGAGTCACATACCTAAATTTTCGTATTCCCCTATAACCCTGGGCCAAACAAAAATAGAAAAATAATCCTAAGTGTCAACCCTAACTTTCAACCCTAACTTTCAACCCTAACTTTCAACCCTAACTCTTCTCTGATTGGTTAGTACCCAAATGAGTCACATACCTAAATTTTCGTATTCCCCTATAACCCTGGGCCAAACAAAAATAGAAAAATAATCCTAAGTGTCAACCCTAACTTTCAACCCTAACTTTCAACCCTAACTTTCAACCCTAACTCTTCTCTGATTGGTTAGTACCCAAATGAGTCACATACCTAAATTTTCGTATTCCCCTATAACCCTGGGCCAAACAAAAATAGAAAAATAATCCTAAGTGTCAACCCTAACTTTCAACCCTAACTTTCAACCCTAACTCTTCTCTGATTGGTTAGTACCCAAATGAGTCACATACCTAAATTTTCGTATTCCCCTATAACCCTAACCCTAACCCTAACCCTAACCCTAACCCTAACTTTCAACCCTAACTTTCAACCCTAACTCTTCTCTGAGTGGTTAGTACCCAAATGAGTCACATACCTAAATTTTCGTATTCCCCTATAACCCTGGGCCAAACAAAAATAGAAAAATAATCCTAACTTTCAACCCTAACTTTCAACCCTAACTTTCAACCCTAACTTTCAACCCTAACTTTCAACCCTAACTTTCAACCCTAACTCTTCTCTGATTGGTTAGTACCCAAATGAGTCACATACCTAAATTTTCGTATTCCCCTATAACCCTGGGCCAAACAAAAATAGAAAAATAATCCTAAGTGTCAACCCTAACTTTCAACCCTAACTTTCAACCCTAACTTTCAACCCTAACTTTCAACCCTAACTTTCAACCCTAACTTTCAACCCTAACTCTTCTTTGATTGGTTAGTACCCAAATGAGTCACATACCTAAATTTTCGTATTCCCCTATAACCCTGGGCCAAACAAAAATAGAAAAATAATCCTAAGTGTCAACCCTAACTTTCAACCCTAACTTTCAACCCTAACTTTCAACCCTAACTCTTCTCTGATTGGTTAGTACCCAAATGAGTCACATACCTAAATTTTCGTATTCCCCTATAACCCTGGGCCAAACAAAAATAGAAAAATAATCCTAAGTGTCAACCCTAACTTTCAACCCTAACTTTCAACCCTAACTTTCAACCCTAACTCTTCTCTGATTGGTTAGTACCCAAATGAGTCACATACCTAAATTTTCGTATTCCCCTATAACCCTGGGCCAAACAAAAATAGAAAAATAATCCTAAGTGTCAACCCTAACTTTCAACCCTAACTTTCAACCCTAACTTTCAACCCTAACTCTTCTCTGATTGGTTAGTACCCAAATGAGTCACATACCTAAATTTTCGTATTCCCCTATAACCCTGGGCCAAACAAAAATAGAAAAATAATCCTAAGTGTCAACCCTAACTTTCAACCCTAACTTTCAACCCTAACTTTCAACCCTAACTCTTCTCTGATTGGTTAGTACCCAAATGAGTCACATACCTAAATTTTCGTATTCCCCTATAACCCTGGGCCAAACAAAAATAGAAAAATAATCCTAAGTGTCAACCCTAACTTTCAACCCTAACTTTCAACCCTAACTTTCAACCCTAACTCTTCTCTGATTGGTTAGTACCCAAATGAGTCACATACCTAAATTTTCGTATTCCCCTATAACCCTGGGCCAAACAAAAATAGAAAAATAATCCTAAGTGTCAACCCTAACTTTCAACCCTAACTTTCAACCCTAACTTTCAACCCTAACTCTTCTCTGATTGGTTAGTACCCAAATGAGTCACATACCTAAATTTTCGTATTCCCCTATAACCCTGGGCCAAACAAAAATAGAAAAATAATCCTAAGTGTCAACCCTAACTTTCAACCCTAACTTTCAACCCTAACTTTCAACCCTAACTCTTCTCTGATTGGTTAGTACCCAAATGAGTCACATACCTAAATTTTCGTATTCCCCTATAACCCTAACCCTAACCCTAACCCTAACCCTAACCCTAACCCTAACCCTAACCCTAACCCTAACCCCAAAACCCCAAAACCCTAACCCTAACCCTAACCCTAACCCTAACCCTAACCCTAACCCTAACCCCAAAACCCTAACCCTAACCCTAACCCTAACCCTAACCCTAACCCTAACCCTAAATTTTCGTATTCCCCTATAACCCTAACCCTAACCCTAACCCTAACCCTAACCCTAACCCTAACCCTAACCCTAATGAGTCACATACCTAAATTTTCGTATTCCCCTATAACCCTGGGCCAAACAAAAATAGAAAAATAATCCTAAGTGTCAACCCTAACTTTCAACCCTAACTTTCAACCCTAACTTTAAACCCTAACTTTCAACCCTAACTCTTCTCTGATTGGTTAGTACCCAAATGAGTCACATACCTAAATTTTCGTATTCCCCTATAACCCTGGGCCAAACAAAAATAGAAAAATAATCCTAAGTGTCAACCCTAACTTTCAACCCTAACTTTCAACCCTAACTTTCAACCCTAACTTTCAACCCTAACTCTTCTCTGATTGGTTAGTACCCAAATGAGTCACATACCTAAATTTTCGTATTCCCCTATAACCCTGGGCCAAACAAAAATAGAAAAATAATCCTAAGTGTCAACCCTAACTTTCAACCCTAACTTTCAACCCTAACTTTCAACCCTAACTTTCAACCCTAACTCTTCTCTGATTGGTTAGTACCCAAATGAGTCACATACCTAAATTTTCGTATTCCCCTATAACCCTGGGCCAAACAAAAATAGAAAAATAATCCTAAGTGTCAACCCTAACTTTCAACCCTAACTTTCAACCCTAACTTTCAACCCTAACTTTCAACCCTAACTCTTCTCTGATTGGTTAGTACCCAAATGAGTCACATACCTAAATTTTCGTATTCCCCTATAACCCTAACCCTAACCCTAACCCTAACCCTAACCCTAACTCTTCTCTGATTGGTTAGTACCCAAATGAGTCACATACCTAAATTTTCGTATTCCCCTATAACCCTGGGCCAAACAAAAATAGAAAAATAATCCTAAGTGTCAACCCTAACTTTCAACCCTAACTTTCAACCCTAACTTTCAACCCTAACTCTTCTCTGATTGGTTAGTACCCAAATGAGTCACATACCTAAATTTTCGTATTCCCCTATAACCCTGGGCCAAACAAAAATAGAAAAATAATCCTAAGTGTCAACCCTAACTTTCAACCCTAACTTTCAACCCTAACTTTCAACCCTAACTCTTCTCTGATTGGTTAGTACCCAAATGAGTCACATACCTAAATTTTCGTATTCCCCTATAACCCTAACCCTAACCCTAACCCTAACCCTAACCGTCAACCCTAACTTTCAACCCTAACTTTCAACCCTAACTTTCAACCCTAACTCTTCTCTGATTGGTTAGTACCCAAATGAGTCACATACCTAAATTTTCGTATTCCCCTATAACCCTGGGCCAAACAAAAATAGAAAAATAATCCTAAGTGTCAACCCTAACTTTCAACCCTAACTTTCAACCCTAACTTTCAACCCTAACTTTCAACCCTAACTTTCAACCCTAACTCTTCTCTGATTGGTTAGTACCCAAATGAGTCACATACCTAAATTTTCGTATTCCCCTATAACCCTAACCCTAACCCTAACCCTAACCCTAACCCTAACTTTCAACCCTAACTTTCAACCCTAACTCTTCTCTGAGTGGTTAGTACCCAAATGAGTCACATACCTAAATTTTCGTATTCCCCTATAACCCTGGGCCAAACAAAAATAGAAAAATAATCCTAACTTTCAACCCTAACTTTCAACCCTAACTTTCAACCCTAACTTTCAACCCTAACTTTCAACCCTAACTTTCAACCCTAACTCTTCTCTGATTGGTTAGTACCCAAATGAGTCACATACCTAAATTTTCGTATTCCCCTATAACCCTGGGCCAAACAAAAATAGAAAAATAATCCTAAGTGTCAACCCTAACTTTCAACCCTAACTTTCAACCCTAACTTTCAACCCTAACTTTCAACCCTAACTTTCAACCCTAACTTTCAACCCTAACTCTTCTCTGATTGGTTAGTACCCAAATGAGTCACATACCTAAATTTTCGTATTCCCCTATAACCCTGGGCCAAACAAAAATAGAAAAATAATCCTAACTTTCAACCCTAACTTTCAACCCTAACTTTCAACCCTAACTTTCAACCCTAACTCTTCTCTGATTGGTTAGTACCCAAATGAGTCACATACCTAAATTTTCGTATTCCCCTATAACCCTGGGCCAAACAAAAATAGAAAAATAATCCTAAGTGTCAACCCTAACTTTCAACCCTAACTTTCAACCCTAACTTTCAACCCTAACTTTCAACCCTAACTTTCAACCCTAACTCTTCTTTGATTGGTTAGTACCCAAATGAGTCACATACCTAAATTTTCGTATTCCCCTATAACCCTGGGCCAAACAAAAATAGAAAAATAATCCTAAGTGTCAACCCTAACTTTCAACCCTAACTTTCAACCCTAACTTTCAACCCTAACTCTTCTCTGATTGGTTAGTACCCAAATGAGTCACATACCTAAATTTTCGTATTCCCCTATAACCCTGGGCCAAACAAAAATAGAAAAATAATCCTAAGTGTCAACCCTAACTTTCAACCCTAACTTTCAACCCTAACTTTCAACCCTAACTCTTCTCTGATTGGTTAGTACCCAAATGAGTCACATACCTAAATTTTCGTATTCCCCTATAACCCTGGGCCAAACAAAAATAGAAAAATAATCCTAAGTGTCAACCCTAACTTTCAACCCTAACTTTCAACCCTAACTTTCAACCCTAACTCTTCTCTGATTGGTTAGTACCCAAATGAGTCACATACCTAAATTTTCGTATTCCCCTATAACCCTGGGCCAAACAAAAATAGAAAAATAATCCTAAGTGTCAACCCTAACTTTCAACCCTAACTTTCAACCCTAACTCTTCTCTGATTGGTTAGTACCCAAATGAGTCACATACCTAAATTTTCGTATTCCCCTATAACCCTAACCCTAACCCTAACCCTAACCCTAACCCTAACTTTCAACCCTAACTTTCAACCCTAACTCTTCTCTGAGTGGTTAGTACCCAAATGAGTCACATACCTAAATTTTCGTATTCCCCTATAACCCTGGGCCAAACAAAAATAGAAAAATAATCCTAACTTTCAACCCTAACTTTCAACCCTAACTTTCAACCCTAACTTTCAACCCTAACTTTCAACCCTAACTTTCAACCCTAACTCTTCTCTGATTGGTTAGTACCCAAATGAGTCACATACCTAAATTTTCGTATTCCCCTATAACCCTGGGCCAAACAAAAATAGAAAAATAATCCTAAGTGTCAACCCTAACTTTCAACCCTAACTTTCAACCCTAACTTTCAACCCTAACTTTCAACCCTAACTTTCAACCCTAACTTTCAACCCTAACTCTTCTTTGATTGGTTAGTACCCAAATGAGTCACATACCTAAATTTTCGTATTCCCCTATAACCCTGGGCCAAACAAAAATAGAAAAATAATCCTAAGTGTCAACCCTAACTTTCAACCCTAACTTTCAACCCTAACTTTCAACCCTAACTCTTCTCTGATTGGTTAGTACCCAAATGAGTCACATACCTAAATTTTCGTATTCCCCTATAACCCTGGGCCAAACAAAAATAGAAAAATAATCCTAAGTGTCAACCCTAACTTTCAACCCTAACTTTCAACCCTAACTTTCAACCCTAACTCTTCTCTGATTGGTTAGTACCCAAATGAGTCACATACCTAAATTTTCGTATTCCCCTATAACCCTGGGCCAAACAAAAATAGAAAAATAATCCTAAGTGTCAACCCTAACTTTCAACCCTAACTTTCAACCCTAACTTTCAACCCTAACTCTTCTCTGATTGGTTAGTACCCAAATGAGTCACATACCTAAATTTTCGTATTCCCCTATAACCCTGGGCCAAACAAAAATAGAAAAATAATCCTAAGTGTCAACCCTAACTTTCAACCCTAACTTTCAACCCTAACTTTCAACCCTAACTCTTCTCTGATTGGTTAGTACCCAAATGAGTCACATACCTAAATTTTCGTATTCCCCTATAACCCTGGGCCAAACAAAAATAGAAAAATAATCCTAAGTGTCAACCCTAACTTTCAACCCTAACTTTCAACCCTAACTTTCAACCCTAACTCTTCTCTGATTGGTTAGTACCCAAATGAGTCACATACCTAAATTTTCGTATTCCCCTATAACCCTGGGCCAAACAAAAATAGAAAAATAATCCTAAGTGTCAACCCTAACTTTCAACCCTAACTTTCAACCCTAACTTTCAACCCTAACTCTTCTCTGATTGGTTAGTACCCAAATGAGTCACATACCTAAATTTTCGTATTCCCCTATAACCCTGGGCCAAACAAAAATAGAAAAATAATCCTAAGTGTCAACCCTAACTTTCAACCCTAACTTTCAACCCTAACTTTCAACCCTAACTCTTCTCTGATTGGTTAGTACCCAAATGAGTCACATACCTAAATTTTCGTATTCCCCTATAACCCTAACCCTAACCCTAACCCTAACCCTAACCCTAACCCTAACCCTAACCCTAACCCTAACCCCAAAACCCCAAAACCCTAACCCTAACCCTAACCCTAACCCTAACCCTAACCCTAACCCTAACCCTAACCCCAAAACCCTAACCCTAACCCTAACCCTAACCCTAACCCTAACCCTAACCCTAAATTTTCGTATTCCCCTATAACCCTAACCCTAACCCTAACCCTAACCCTAACCCTAACCCTAACCCTAATGAGTCACATACCTAAATTTTCGTATTCCCCTATAACCCTGGGCCAAACAAAAATAGAAAAATAATCCTAAGTGTCAACCCTAACTTTCAACCCTAACTTTCAACCCTAACTTTAAACCCTAACTTTCAACCCTAACTCTTCTCTGATTGGTTAGTACCCAAATGAGTCACATACCTAAATTTTCGTATTCCCCTATAACCCTGGGCCAAACAAAAATAGAAAAATAATCCTAAGTGTCAACCCTAACTTTCAACCCTAACTTTCAACCCTAACTTTCAACCCTAACTTTCAACCCTAACTCTTCTCTGATTGGTTAGTACCCAAATGAGTCACATACCTAAATTTTCGTATTCCCCTATAACCCTGGGCCAAACAAAAATAGAAAAATAATCCTAAGTGTCAACCCTAACTTTCAACCCTAACTTTCAACCCTAACTTTCAACCCTAACTTTCAACCCTAACTCTTCTCTGATTGGTTAGTACCCAAATGAGTCACATACCTAAATTTTCGTATTCCCCTATAACCCTGGGCCAAACAAAAATAGAAAAATAATCCTAAGTGTCAACCCTAACTTTCAACCCTAACTTTCAACCCTAACTTTCAACCCTAACTTTCAACCCTAACTCTTCTCTGATTGGTTAGTACCCAAATGAGTCACATACCTAAATTTTCGTATTCCCCTATAACCCTAACCCTAACCCTAACCCTAACCCTAACCCTAACTCTTCTCTGATTGGTTAGTACCCAAATGAGTCACATACCTAAATTTTCGTATTCCCCTATAACCCTGGGCCAAACAAAAATAGAAAAATAATCCTAAGTGTCAACCCTAACTTTCAACCCTAACTTTCAACCCTAACTTTCAACCCTAACTCTTCTCTGATTGGTTAGTACCCAAATGAGTCACATACCTAAATTTTCGTATTCCCCTATAACCCTGGGCCAAACAAAAATAGAAAAATAATCCTAAGTGTCAACCCTAACTTTCAACCCTAACTTTCAACCCTAACTTTCAACCCTAACTCTTCTCTGATTGGTTAGTACCCAAATGAGTCACATACCTAAATTTTCGTATTCCCCTATAACCCTAACCCTAACCCTAACCCTAACCCTAACCGTCAACCCTAACTTTCAACCCTAACTTTCAACCCTAACTTTCAACCCTAACTCTTCTCTGATTGGTTAGTACCCAAATGAGTCACATACCTAAATTTTCGTATTCCCCTATAACCCTGGGCCAAACAAAAATAGAAAAATAATCCTAAGTGTCAACCCTAACTTTCAACCCTAACTTTCAACCCTAACTTTCAACCCTAACTTTCAACCCTAACTTTCAACCCTAACTCTTCTCTGATTGGTTAGTACCCAAATGAGTCACATACCTAAATTTTCGTATTCCCCTATAACCCTAACCCTAACCCTAACCCTAACCCTAACCCTAACTTTCAACCCTAACTTTCAACCCTAACTCTTCTCTGAGTGGTTAGTACCCAAATGAGTCACATACCTAAATTTTCGTATTCCCCTATAACCCTGGGCCAAACAAAAATAGAAAAATAATCCTAACTTTCAACCCTAACTTTCAACCCTAACTTTCAACCCTAACTTTCAACCCTAACTTTCAACCCTAACTTTCAACCCTAACTCTTCTCTGATTGGTTAGTACCCAAATGAGTCACATACCTAAATTTTCGTATTCCCCTATAACCCTGGGCCAAACAAAAATAGAAAAATAATCCTAAGTGTCAACCCTAACTTTCAACCCTAACTTTCAACCCTAACTTTCAACCCTAACTTTCAACCCTAACTTTCAACCCTAACTTTCAACCCTAACTCTTCTCTGATTGGTTAGTACCCAAATGAGTCACATACCTAAATTTTCGTATTCCCCTATAACCCTGGGCCAAACAAAAATAGAAAAATAATCCTAACTTTCAACCCTAACTTTCAACCCTAACTTTCAACCCTAACTTTCAACCCTAACTCTTCTCTGATTGGTTAGTACCCAAATGAGTCACATACCTAAATTTTCGTATTCCCCTATAACCCTGGGCCAAACAAAAATAGAAAAATAATCCTAAGTGTCAACCCTAACTTTCAACCCTAACTTTCAACCCTAACTTTCAACCCTAACTTTCAACCCTAACTTTCAACCCTAACTCTTCTTTGATTGGTTAGTACCCAAATGAGTCACATACCTAAATTTTCGTATTCCCCTATAACCCTGGGCCAAACAAAAATAGAAAAATAATCCTAAGTGTCAACCCTAACTTTCAACCCTAACTTTCAACCCTAACTTTCAACCCTAACTCTTCTCTGATTGGTTAGTACCCAAATGAGTCACATACCTAAATTTTCGTATTCCCCTATAACCCTGGGCCAAACAAAAATAGAAAAATAATCCTAAGTGTCAACCCTAACTTTCAACCCTAACTTTCAACCCTAACTTTCAACCCTAACTCTTCTCTGATTGGTTAGTACCCAAATGAGTCACATACCTAAATTTTCGTATTCCCCTATAACCCTGGGCCAAACAAAAATAGAAAAATAATCCTAAGTGTCAACCCTAACTTTCAACCCTAACTTTCAACCCTAACTTTCAACCCTAACTCTTCTCTGATTGGTTAGTACCCAAATGAGTCACATACCTAAATTTTCGTATTCCCCTATAACCCTGGGCCAAACAAAAATAGAAAAATAATCCTAAGTGTCAACCCTAACTTTCAACCCTAACTTTCAACCCTAACTTTCAACCCTAACTCTTCTCTGATTGGTTAGTACCCAAATGAGTCACATACCTAAATTTTCGTATTCCCCTATAACCCTGGGCCAAACAAAAATAGAAAAATAATCCTAAGTGTCAACCCTAACTTTCAACCCTAACTTTCAACCCTAACTCTTCTCTGATTGGTTAGTACCCAAATGAGTCACATACCTAAATTTTCGTATTCCCCTATAACCCTGGGCCAAACAAAAATAGAAAAATAATCCTAAGTGTCAACCCTAACTTTCAACCCTAACTTTCAACCCTAACTTTCAACCCTAACTTTCAACCCTAACTCTTCTCTGATTGGTTAGTACCCAAATGAGTCACATACCTAAATTTTCGTATTCCCCTATAACCCTGGGCCAAACAAAAATAGAAAAATAATCCTAACTTTCAACCCTAACTTTCAACCCTAACTTTCAACCCTAACTTTCAACCCTAACTCTTCTCTGATTGGTTAGTACCCAAATGAGTCACATACCTAAATTTTCGTATTCCCCTATAACCCTGGGCCAAACAAAAATAGAAAAATAATCCTAAGTGTCAACCCTAACTTTCAACCCTAACTTTCAACCCTAACTTTCAACCCTAACTTTCAACCCTAACTCTTCTTTGATTGGTTAGTACCCAAATGAGTCACATACCTAAATTTTCGTATTCCCCTATAACCCTGGGCCAAACAAAAATAGAAAAATAATCCTAAGTGTCAACCCTAACTTTCAACCCTAACTTTCAACCCTAACTTTCAACCCTAACTCTTCTCTGATTGGTTAGTACCCAAATGAGTCACATACCTAAATTTTCGTATTCCCCTATAACCCTAACCCTAACCCTAACCCTAACCCTAACCCTAACCCTAACCCTAACCCTAACCCTAACCCTAACCCCAAAACCCCAAAACCCTAACCCTAACCCTAACCCTAACCCTAACCCTAACCCTAACCCTAACCCTAACCCCAAAACCCTAACCCTAACCCTAACCCTAACCCTAACCCTAACCCTAACCCTAAATTTTCGTATTCCCCTATAACCCTAACCCTAACCCTAACCCTAACCCTAACCCTAACCCTAACCCTAACCCTAATGAGTCACATACCTAAATTTTCGTATTCCCCTATAACCCTGGGCCAAACAAAAATAGAAAAATAATCCTAAGTGTCAACCCTAACTTTCAACCCTAACTTTCAACCCTAACTTTAAACCCTAACTTTCAACCCTAACTCTTCTCTGATTGGTTAGTACCCAAATGAGTCACATACCTAAATTTTCGTATTCCCCTATAACCCTGGGCCAAACAAAAATAGAAAAATAATCCTAAGTGTCAACCCTAACTTTCAACCCTAACTTTCAACCCTAACTTTCAACCCTAACTTTCAACCCTAACTCTTCTCTGATTGGTTAGTACCCAAATGAGTCACATACCTAAATTTTCGTATTCCCCTATAACCCTGGGCCAAACAAAAATAGAAAAATAATCCTAAGTGTCAACCCTAACTTTCAACCCTAACTTTCAACCCTAACTTTCAACCCTAACTTTCAACCCTAACTCTTCTCTGATTGGTTAGTACCCAAATGAGTCACATACCTAAATTTTCGTATTCCCCTATAACCCTGGGCCAAACAAAAATAGAAAAATAATCCTAAGTGTCAACCCTAACTTTCAACCCTAACTTTCAACCCTAACTTTCAACCCTAACTTTCAACCCTAACTCTTCTCTGATTGGTTAGTACCCAAATGAGTCACATACCTAAATTTTCGTATTCCCCTATAACCCTAACCCTAACCCTAACCCTAACCCTAACCCTAACTCTTCTCTGATTGGTTAGTACCCAAATGAGTCACATACCTAAATTTTCGTATTCCCCTATAACCCTGGGCCAAACAAAAATAGAAAAATAATCCTAAGTGTCAACCCTAACTTTCAACCCTAACTTTCAACCCTAACTTTCAACCCTAACTCTTCTCTGATTGGTTAGTACCCAAATGAGTCACATACCTAAATTTTCGTATTCCCCTATAACCCTGGGCCAAACAAAAATAGAAAAATAATCCTAAGTGTCAACCCTAACTTTCAACCCTAACTTTCAACCCTAACTTTCAACCCTAACTCTTCTCTGATTGGTTAGTACCCAAATGAGTCACATACCTAAATTTTCGTATTCCCCTATAACCCTAACCCTAACCCTAACCCTAACCCTAACCGTCAACCCTAACTTTCAACCCTAACTTTCAACCCTAACTTTCAACCCTAACTCTTCTCTGATTGGTTAGTACCCAAATGAGTCACATACCTAAATTTTCGTATTCCCCTATAACCCTGGGCCAAACAAAAATAGAAAAATAATCCTAAGTGTCAACCCTAACTTTCAACCCTAACTTTCAACCCTAACTTTCAACCCTAACTTTCAACCCTAACTTTCAACCCTAACTCTTCTCTGATTGGTTAGTACCCAAATGAGTCACATACCTAAATTTTCGTATTCCCCTATAACCCTAACCCTAACCCTAACCCTAACCCTAACTTTCAACCCTAACTTTCAACCCTAACTCTTCTCTGAGTGGTTAGTACCCAAATGAGTCACATACCTAAATTTTCGTATTCCCCTATAACCCTGGGCCAAACAAAAATAGAAAAATAATCCTAACTTTCAACCCTAACTTTCAACCCTAACTTTCAACCCTAACTTTCAACCCTAACTTTCAACCCTAACTTTCAACCCTAACTCTTCTCTGATTGGTTAGTACCCAAATGAGTCACATACCTAAATTTTCGTATTCCCCTATAACCCTGGGCCAAACAAAAATAGAAAAATAATCCTAAGTGTCAACCCTAACTTTCAACCCTAACTTTCAACCCTAACTTTCAACCCTAACTTTCAACCCTAACTTTCAACCCTAACTTTCAACCCTAACTCTTCTCTGATTGGTTAGTACCCAAATGAGTCACATACCTAAATTTTCGTATTCCCCTATAACCCTGGGCCAAACAAAAATAGAAAAATAATCCTAACTTTCAACCCTAACTTTCAACCCTAACTTTCAACCCTAACTTTCAACCCTAACTCTTCTCTGATTGGTTAGTACCCAAATGAGTCACATACCTAAATTTTCGTATTCCCCTATAACCCTGGGCCAAACAAAAATAGAAAAATAATCCTAAGTGTCAACCCTAACTTTCAACCCTAACTTTCAACCCTAACTTTCAACCCTAACTTTCAACCCTAACTTTCAACCCTAACTCTTCTTTGATTGGTTAGTACCCAAATGAGTCACATACCTAAATTTTCGTATTCCCCTATAACCCTGGGCCAAACAAAAATAGAAAAATAATCCTAAGTGTCAACCCTAACTTTCAACCCTAACTTTCAACCCTAACTTTCAACCCTAACTCTTCTCTGATTGGTTAGTACCCAAATGAGTCACATACCTAAATTTTCGTATTCCCCTATAACCCTGGGCCAAACAAAAATAGAAAAATAATCCTAAGTGTCAACCCTAACTTTCAACCCTAACTTTCAACCCTAACTTTCAACCCTAACTCTTCTCTGATTGGTTAGTACCCAAATGAGTCACATACCTAAATTTTCGTATTCCCCTATAACCCTGGGCCAAACAAAAATAGAAAAATAATCCTAAGTGTCAACCCTAACTTTCAACCCTAACTTTCAACCCTAACTTTCAACCCTAACTCTTCTCTGATTGGTTAGTACCCAAATGAGTCACATACCTAAATTTTCGTATTCCCCTATAACCCTGGGCCAAACAAAAATAGAAAAATAATCCTAAGTGTCAACCCTAACTTTCAACCCTAACTTTCAACCCTAACTCTTCTCTGATTGGTTAGTACCCAAATGAGTCACATACCTAAATTTTCGTATTCCCCTATAACCCTGGGCCAAACAAAAATAGAAAAATAATCCTAAGTGTCAACCCTAACTTTCAACCCTAACTTTCAACCCTAACTTTCAACCCTAACTTTCAACCCTAACTCTTCTCTGATTGGTTAGTACCCAAATGAGTCACATACCTAAATTTTCGTATTCCCCTATAACCCTGGGCCAAACAAAAATAGAAAAATAATCCTAACTTTCAACCCTAACTTTCAACCCTAACTTTCAACCCTAACTTTCAACCCTAACTCTTCTCTGATTGGTTAGTACCCAAATGAGTCACATACCTAAATTTTCGTATTCCCCTATAACCCTGGGCCAAACAAAAATAGAAAAATAATCCTAAGTGTCAACCCTAACTTTCAACCCTAACTTTCAACCCTAACTTTCAACCCTAACTTTCAACCCTAACTCTTCTTTGATTGGTTAGTACCCAAATGAGTCACATACCTAAATTTTCGTATTCCCCTATAACCCTGGGCCAAACAAAAATAGAAAAATAATCCTAAGTGTCAACCCTAACTTTCAACCCTAACTTTCAACCCTAACTTTCAACCCTAACTCTTCTCTGATTGGTTAGTACCCAAATGAGTCACATACCTAAATTTTCGTATTCCCCTATAACCCTAACCCTAACCCTAACCCTAACCCTAACCCTAACCCTAACCCTAACCCTAACCCTAACCCTAACCCTAACCCCAAAACCCCAAAACCCTAACCCTAACCCTAACCCTAACCCTAACCCTAACCCTAACCCCAAAACCCTAACCCTAACCCTAACCCTAACCCTAACCCTAACCCTAACCCTAAATTTTCGTATTCCCCTATAACCCTAACCCTAACCCTAACCCTAACCCTAACCCTAACCCTAACCCTAACCCTAATGAGTCACATACCTAAATTTTCGTATTCCCCTATAACCCTGGGCCAAACAAAAATAGAAAAATAATCCTAAGTGTCAACCCTAACTTTCAACCCTAACTTTCAACCCTAACTTTAAACCCTAACTTTCAACCCTAACTCTTCTCTGATTGGTTAGTACCCAAATGAGTCACATACCTAAATTTTCGTATTCCCCTATAACCCTGGGCCAAACAAAAATAGAAAAATAATCCTAAGTGTCAACCCTAACTTTCAACCCTAACTTTCAACCCTAACTTTCAACCCTAACTTTCAACCCTAACTCTTCTCTGATTGGTTAGTACCCAAATGAGTCACATACCTAAATTTTCGTATTCCCCTATAACCCTGGGCCAAACAAAAATAGAAAAATAATCCTAAGTGTCAACCCTAACTTTCAACCCTAACTTTCAACCCTAACTTTCAACCCTAACTTTCAACCCTAACTCTTCTCTGATTGGTTAGTACCCAAATGAGTCACATACCTAAATTTTCGTATTCCCCTATAACCCTGGGCCAAACAAAAATAGAAAAATAATCCTAAGTGTCAACCCTAACTTTCAACCCTAACTTTCAACCCTAACTTTCAACCCTAACTTTCAACCCTAACTCTTCTCTGATTGGTTAGTACCCAAATGAGTCACATACCTAAATTTTCGTATTCCCCTATAACCCTAACCCTAACCCTAACCCTAACCCTAACCCTAACCCTAACTCTTCTCTGATTGGTTAGTACCCAAATGAGTCACATACCTAAATTTTCGTATTCCCCTATAACCCTGGGCCAAACAAAAATAGAAAAATAATCCTAAGTGTCAACCCTAACTTTCAACCCTAACTTTCAACCCTAACTTTCAACCCTAACTCTTCTCTGATTGGTTAGTACCCAAATGAGTCACATACCTAAATTTTCGTATTCCCCTATAACCCTGGGCCAAACAAAAATAGAAAAATAATCCTAAGTGTCAACCCTAACTTTCAACCCTAACTTTCAACCCTAACTTTCAACCCTAACTCTTCTCTGATTGGTTAGTACCCAAATGAGTCACATACCTAAATTTTCGTATTCCCCTATAACCCTGGGCCAAACAAAAATAGAAAAATAATCCTAAGTGTCAACCCTAACTTTCAACCCTAACTTTCAACCCTAACTTTCAACCCTAACTTTCAACCCTAACTCTTCTCTGATTGGTTAGTACCCAAATGAGTCACATACCTAAATTTTCGTATTCCCCTATAACCCTGGGCCAAACAAAAATAGAAAAATAATCCTAAGTGTCAACCCTAACTTTCAACCCTAACTTTCAACCCTAACTTTCAACCCTAACTTTCAACCCTAACTCTTCTCTGATTGGTTAGTACCCAAATGAGTCACATACCTAAATTTTCGTATTCCCCTATAACCCTAACCCTAACCCTAACCCTAACCCTAACCCTAACCCTAACTCTTCTCTGATTGGTTAGTACCCAAATGAGTCACATACCTAAATTTTCGTATTCCCCTATAACCCTGGGCCAAACAAAAATAGAAAAATAATCCTAAGTGTCAACCCTAACTTTCAACCCTAACTTTCAACCCTAACTTTCAACCCTAACTCTTCTCTGATTGGTTAGTACCCAAATGAGTCACATACCTAAATTTTCGTATTCCCCTATAACCCTGGGCCAAACAAAAATAGAAAAATAATCCTAAGTGTCAACCCTAACTTTCAACCCTAACTTTCAACCCTAACTTTCAACCCTAACTCTTCTCTGATTGGTTAGTACCCAAATGAGTCACATACCTAAATTTTCGTATTCCCCTATAACCCTAACCCTAACCCTAACCCTAACCCTAACCGTCAACCCTAACTTTCAACCCTAACTTTCAACCCTAACTTTCAACCCTAACTTTCAACCCTAACTCTTCTCTGATTGGTTAGTACCCAAATGAGTCACATACCTAAATTTTCGTATTCCCCTATAACCCTGGGCCAAACAAAAATAGAAAAATAATCCTAAGTGTCAACCCTAACTTTCAACCCTAACTTTCAACCCTAACTTTCAACCCTAACTTTCAACCCTAACTTTCAACCCTAACTCTTCTCTGATTGGTTAGTACCCAAATGAGTCACATACCTAAATTTTCGTATTCCCCTATAACCCTAACCCTAACCCTAACCCTAACCCTAACCCTAACTTTCAACCCTAACTTTCAACCCTAACTCTTCTCTGAGTGGTTAGTACCCAAATGAGTCACATACCTAAATTTTCGTATTCCCCTATAACCCTGGGCCAAACAAAAATAGAAAAATAATCCTAACTTTCAACCCTAACTTTCAACCCTAACTTTCAACCCTAACTTTCAACCCTAACTTTCAACCCTAACTTTCAACCCTAACTCTTCTCTGATTGGTTAGTACCCAAATGAGTCACATACCTAAATTTTCGTATTCCCCTATAACCCTGGGCCAAACAAAAATAGAAAAATAATCCTAAGTGTCAACCCTAACTTTCAACCCTAACTTTCAACCCTAACTCTTCTCTGATTGGTTAGTACCCAAATGAGTCACATACCTAAATTTTCGTATTCCCCTATAACCCTGGGCCAAACAAAAATAGAAAAATAATCCTAAGTGTCAACCCTAACTTTCAACCCTAACTTTCAACCCTAACTTTCAACCCTAACTTTCAACCCTAACTCTTCTCTGATTGGTTAGTACCCAAATGAGTCACATACCTAAATTTTCGTATTCCCCTATAACCCTGGGCCAAACAAAAATAGAAAAATAATCCTAACTTTCAACCCTAACTTTCAACCCTAACTTTCAACCCTAACTTTCAACCCTAACTCTTCTCTGATTGGTTAGTACCCAAATGAGTCACATACCTAAATTTTCGTATTCCCCTATAACCCTGGGCCAAACAAAAATAGAAAAATAATCCTAAGTGTCAACCCTAACTTTCAACCCTAACTTTCAACCCTAACTTTCAACCCTAACTTTCAACCCTAACTCTTCTTTGATTGGTTAGTACCCAAATGAGTCACATACCTAAATTTTCGTATTCCCCTATAACCCTGGGCCAAACAAAAATAGAAAAATAATCCTAAGTGTCAACCCTAACTTTCAACCCTAACTTTCAACCCTAACTTTCAACCCTAACTTTCAACCCTAACTCTTCTCTGATTGGTTAGTACCCAAATGAGTCACATACCTAAATTTTCGTATTCCCCTATAACCCTGGGCCAAACAAAAATAGAAAAATAATCCTAACTTTCAACCCTAACTTTCAACCCTAACTTTCAACCCTAACTTTCAACCCTAACTCTTCTCTGATTGGTTAGTACCCAAATGAGTCACATACCTAAATTTTCGTATTCCCCTATAACCCTGGGCCAAACAAAAATAGAAAAATAATCCTAAGTGTCAACCCTAACTTTCAACCCTAACTTTCAACCCTAACTTTCAACCCTAACTTTCAACCCTAACTCTTCTTTGATTGGTTAGTACCCAAATGAGTCACATACCTAAATTTTCGTATTCCCCTATAACCCTGGGCCAAACAAAAATAGAAAAATAATCCTAAGTGTCAACCCTAACTTTCAACCCTAACTTTCAACCCTAACTTTCAACCCTAACTCTTCTCTGATTGGTTAGTACCCAAATGAGTCACATACCTAAATTTTCGTATTCCCCTATAACCCTAACCCTAACCCTAACCCTAACCCTAACCCTAACCCTAACCCTAACCCTAACCCCAAAACCCCAAAACCCTAACCCTAACCCTAACCCTAACCCTAACCCTAACCCTAACCCTAACCCTAACCCTAACCCCAAAACCCTAACCCTAACCCTAACCCTAACCCTAACCCTAACCCTAACCCTAACCCTAAATTTTCGTATTCCCCTATAACCCTAACCCTAACCCTAACCCTAACCCTAACCCTAACCCTAACCCTAACCCTAATGAGTCACATACCTAAATTTTCGTATTCCCCTATAACCCTGGGCCAAACAAAAATAGAAAAATAATCCTAAGTGTCAACCCTAACTTTCAACCCTAACTTTCAACCCTAACTTTAAACCCTAACTTTCAACCCTAACTCTTCTCTGATTGGTTAGTACCCAAATGAGTCACATACCTAAATTTTCGTATTCCCCTATAACCCTGGGCCAAACAAAAATAGAAAAATAATCCTAAGTGTCAACCCTAACTTTCAACCCTAACTTTCAACCCTAACTTTCAACCCTAACTTTCAACCCTAACTCTTCTCTGATTGGTTAGTACCCAAATGAGTCACATACCTAAATTTTCGTATTCCCCTATAACCCTGGGCCAAACAAAAATAGAAAAATAATCCTAAGTGTCAACCCTAACTTTCAACCCTAACTTTCAACCCTAACTTTCAACCCTAACTTTCAACCCTAACTCTTCTCTGATTGGTTAGTACCCAAATGAGTCACATACCTAAATTTTCGTATTCCCCTATAACCCTGGGCCAAACAAAAATAGAAAAATAATCCTAAGTGTCAACCCTAACTTTCAACCCTAACTTTCAACCCTAACTTTCAACCCTAACTTTCAACCCTAACTCTTCTCTGATTGGTTAGTACCCAAATGAGTCACATACCTAAATTTTCGTATTCCCCTATAACCCTAACCCTAACCCTAACCCTAACCCTAACCCTAACTCTTCTCTGATTGGTTAGTACCCAAATGAGTCACATACCTAAATTTTCGTATTCCCCTATAACCCTGGGCCAAACAAAAATAGAAAAATAATCCTAAGTGTCAACCCTAACTTTCAACCCTAACTTTCAACCCTAACTTTCAACCCTAACTCTTCTCTGATTGGTTAGTACCCAAATGAGTCACATACCTAAATTTTCGTATTCCCCTATAACCCTGGGCCAAACAAAAATAGAAAAATAATCCTAAGTGTCAACCCTAACTTTCAACCCTAACTTTCAACCCTAACTTTCAACCCTAACTCTTCTCTGATTGGTTAGTACCCAAATGAGTCACATACCTAAATTTTCGTATTCCCCTATAACCCTAACCCTAACCCTAACCCTAACCCTAACCGTCAACCCTAACTTTCAACCCTAACTTTCAACCCTAACTTTCAACCCTAACTTTCAACCCTAACTCTTCTCTGATTGGTTAGTACCCAAATGAGTCACATACCTAAATTTTCGTATTCCCCTATAACCCTGGGCCAAACAAAAATAGAAAAATAATCCTAAGTGTCAACCCTAACTTTCAACCCTAACTTTCAACCCTAACTTTCAACCCTAACTTTCAACCCTAACTTTCAACCCTAACTCTTCTCTGATTGGTTAGTACCCAAATGAGTCACATACCTAAATTTTCGTATTCCCCTATAACCCTAACCCTAACCCTAACCCTAACCCTAACCCTAACTTTCAACCCTAACTTTCAACCCTAACTCTTCTCTGAGTGGTTAGTACCCAAATGAGTCACATACCTAAATTTTCGTATTCCCCTATAACCCTGGGCCAAACAAAAATAGAAAAATAATCCTAACTTTCAACCCTAACTTTCAACCCTAACTTTCAACCCTAACTTTCAACCCTAACTTTCAACCCTAACTTTCAACCCTAACTCTTCTCTGATTGGTTAGTACCCAAATGAGTCACATACCTAAATTTTCGTATTCCCCTATAACCCTAACCCTAACCCTAACCCTAACCCTAACACTAACCCCCTAACCCTAACCCCCTAAGCCTAACCCTAACCCTAACCCTAATGAGTCACATACCTAAATTTTCGTATTCCCCTATAACCCTGGGCCAAACAAAAATAGAAAAATAATCCTAAGTGTCAACCCTAACTTTCAACCCTAACTTTCAACCCTAACTTTCAACCCTAACTTTCAACCCTAACTCTTCTCTGATTGGTTAGTACCCAAATGAGTCACATACCTAAATTTTCGTATTCCCCTATAACCCTGGGCCAAACAAAAATAGAAAAATAATCCTAAGTGTCAACCCTAACTTTCAACCCTAACTTTCAACCCTAACTTTCAACCCTAACTTTCAACCCTAACTCTTCTCTGATTGGTTAGTACCCAAATGAGTCACATACCTAAATTTTCGTATTCCCCTATAACCCTGGGCCAAACAAAAATAGAAAAATAATCCTAAGTGTCAACCCTAACTTTCAACCCTAACTTTCAACCCTAACTTTCAACCCTAACTTTCAACCCTAACTCTTCTCTGATTGGTTAGTACCCAAATGAGTCACATACCTAAATTTTCGTATTCCCCTATAACCCTGGGCCAAACAAAAATAGAAAAATAATCCTAAGTGTCAACCCTAACTTTCAACCCTAACTTTCAACCCTAACTTTCAACCCTAACTCTTCTCTGATTGGTTAGTACCCAAATGAGTCACATACCTAAATTTTCGTATTCCCCTATAACCCTGGGCCAAACAAAAATAGAAAAATAATCCTAAGTGTCAACCCTAACTTTCAACCCTAACTTTCAACCCTAACTTTCAACCCTAACTTTCAACCCTAACTTTCAACCCTAACTCTTCTCTGATTGGTTAGTACCCAAATGAGTCACATACCTAAATTTTCGTATTCCCCTATAACCCTGGGCCAAACAAAAATAGAAAAATAATCCTAAGTGTCAACCCTAACTTTCAACCCTAACTTTCAACCCTAACTTTCAACCCTAACTTTCAACCCTAACTCTTCTCTGATTGGTTAGTACCCAAATGAGTCACATACCTAAATTTTCGTATTCCCCTATAACCCTGGGCCAAACAAAAATAGAAAAATAATCCTAAGTGTCAACCCTAACTTTCAACCCTAACTTTCAACCCTAACTTTCAACCCTAACTTTCAACCCTAACTCTTCTCTGATTGGTTAGTACCCAAATGAGTCACATACCTAAATTTTCGTATTCCCCTATAACCCTGGGCCAAACAAAAATAGAAAAATAATCCTAAGTGTCAACCCTAACTTTCAACCCTAACTTTCAACCCTAACTTTCAACCCTAACTCTTCTCTGATTGGTTAGTACCCAAATGAGTCACATACCTAAATTTTCGTATTCCCCTATAACCCTGGGCCAAACAAAAATAGAAAAATAATCCTAAGTGTCAACCCTAACTTTCAACCCTAACTTTCAACCCTAACTTTCAACCCTAACTTTCAACCCTAACTTTCAACCCTAACTCTTCTCTGATTGGTTAGTACCCAAATGAGTCACATACCTAAATTTTCGTATTCCCCTATAACCCTGGGCCAAACAAAAATAGAAAAATAATCCTAAGTGTCAACCCTAACTTTCAACCCTAACTTTCAACCCTAACTTTCAACCCTAACTTTCAACCCTAACTCTTCTCTGATTGGTTAGTACCCAAATGAGTCACATACCTAAATTTTCGTATTCCCCTATAACCCTGGGCCAAACAAAAATAGAAAAATAATCCTAAGTGTCAACCCTAACTTTCAACCCTAACTTTCAACCCTAACTTTCAACCCTAACTCTTCTCTGATTGGTTAGTACCCAAATGAGTCACATACCTAAATTTTCGTATTCCCCTATAACCCTGGGCCAAACAAAAATAGAAAAATAATCCTAAGTGTCAACCCTAACTTTCAACCCTAACTTTCAACCCTAACTTTCAACCCTAACTCTTCTCTGATTGGTTAGTACCCAAATGAGTCACATACCTAAATTTTCGTATTCCCCTATAACCCTGGGCCAAACAAAAATAGAAAAATAATCCTAACTGTCAACCCTAACTGTCAACCCTAACTTTCAACCCTAACTTTCAACCCTAACTTTCAACCCTAACTTTCAACCCTAACTCTTCTCTGATTGGTTAGTACCCAAATGAGTCACATACCTAAATTTTCGTATTCCCCTATAACCCTGGGCCAAACAAAAATAGAAAAATAATCCTAAGTGTCAACCCTAACTTTCAACCCTAACTTTCAACCCTAACTTTCAACCCTAACTTTCAACCCTAACTCTTCTCTGATTGGTTAGTACCCAAATGAGTCACATACCTAAATTTTCGTATTCCCCTATAACCCTGGGCCAAACAAAAATAGAAAAATAATCCTAAGTGTCAACCCTAACTTTCAACCCTAACTTTCAACCCTAACTTTCAACCCTAACTTTCAACCCTAACTCTTCTCTGATTGGTTAGTACCCAAATGAGTCACATACCTAAATTTTCGTATTCCCCTATAACCCTGGGCCAAACAAAAATAGAAAAATAATCCTAAGTGTCAACCCTAACTTTCAACCCTAACTTTCAACCCTAACTTTCAACCCTAACTCTTCTCTGATTGGTTAGTACCCAAATGAGTCACATACCTAAATTTTCGTATTCCCCTATAACCCTGGGCCAAACAAAAATAGAAAAATAATCCTAAGTGTCAACCCTAACTTTCAACCCTAACTTTCAACCCTAACTTTCAACCCTAACTTTCAACCCTAACTTTCAACCCTAACTCTTCTCTGATTGGTTAGTACCCAAATGAGTCACATACCTAAATTTTCGTATTCCCCTATAACCCTGGGCCAAACAAAAATAGAAAAATAATCCTAAGTGTCAACCCTAACTTTCAACCCTAACTTTCAACCCTAACTTTCAACCCTAACTCTTCTCTGATTGGTTAGTACCCAAATGAGTCACATACCTAAATTTTCGTATTCCCCTATAACCCTGGGCCAAACAAAAATAGAAAAATAATCCTAAGTGTCAACCCTAACTTTCAACCCTAACTTTCAACCCTAACTTTCAACCCTAACTCTTCTCTGATTGGTTAGTACCCAAATGAGTCACATACCTAAATTTTCGTATTCCCCTATAACCCTGGGCCAAACAAAAATAGAAAAATAATCCTAAGTGTCAACCCTAACTTTCAACCCTAACTTTCAACCCTAACTTTCAACCCTAACTTTCAACCCTAACTTTCAACCCTAACTCTTCTCTGATTGGTTAGTACCCAAATGAGTCACATACCTAAATTTTCGTATTCCCCTATAACCCTGGGCCAAACAAAAATAGAAAAATAATCCTAAGTGTCAACCCTAACTTTCAACCCTAACTTTCAACCCTAACTTTCAACCCTAACTCTTCTCTGATTGGTTAGTACCCAAATGAGTCACATACCTAAATTTTCGTATTCCCCTATAACCCTGGGCCAAACAAAAATAGAAAAATAATCTTAAGTGTCAACCCTAACTTTCAACCCTAACTTTCAACCCTAACTTTCAACCCTAACTTTCAACCCTAACTTTCAACCCTAACTCTTCTCTGATTGGTTAGTACCCAAATGAGTCACATACCTAAATTTTCGTATTCCCCTATAACCCTGGGCCAAACAAAAATAGAAAAATAATCCTAAGTGTCAACCCTAACTTTCAACCCTAACTTTCAACCCTAACTTTCAACCCTAACTTTCAACCCTAACTTTCAACCCTAACTTTCAACCCTAACTCTTCTCTGATTGGTTAGTACCCAAATGAGTCACATACCTAAATTTTCGTATTCCCCTATAACCCTGGGCCAAACAAAAATAGAAAAATAATCCTAACTTTCAACCCTAACTTTCAACCCTAACTTTCAACCCTAACTTTCAACCCTAACTCTTCTCTGATTGGTTAGTACCCAAATGAGTCACATACCTAAATTTTCGTATTCCCCTATAACCCTGGGCCAAACAAAAATAGAAAAATAATCCTAAGTGTCAACCCTAACTTTCAACCCTAACTTTCAACCCTAACTTTCAACCCTAACTTTCAACCCTAACTTTCAACCCTAACTCTTCTTTGATTGGTTAGTACCCAAATGAGTCACATACCTAAATTTTCGTATTCCCCTATAACCCTGGGCCAAACAAAAATAGAAAAATAATCCTAAGTGTCAACCCTAACTTTCAACCCTAACTTTCAACCCTAACTTTCAACCCTAACTCTTCTCTGATTGGTTAGTACCCAAATGAGTCACATACCTAAATTTTCGTATTCCCCTATAACCCTGGGCCAAACAAAAATAGAAAAATAATCCTAAGTGTCAACCCTAACTTTCAACCCTAACTTTCAACCCTAACTTTCAACCCTAACTCTTCTCTGATTGGTTAGTACCCAAATGAGTCACATACCTAAATTTTCGTATTCCCCTATAACCCTGGGCCAAACAAAAATAGAAAAATAATCCTAAGTGTCAACCCTAACTTTCAACCCTAACTTTCAACCCTAACTTTCAACCCTAACTCTTCTCTGATTGGTTAGTACCCAAATGAGTCACATACCTAAATTTTCGTATTCCCCTATAACCCTGGGCCAAACAAAAATAGAAAAATAATCCTAAGTGTCAACCCTAACTTTCAACCCTAACTTTCAACCCTAACTCTTCTCTGATTGGTTAGTACCCAAATGAGTCACATACCTAAATTTTCGTATTCCCCTATAACCCTGGGCCAAACAAAAATAGAAAAATAATCCTAAGTGTCAACCCTAACTTTCAACCCTAACTTTCAACCCTAACTTTCAACCCTAACTTTCAACCCTAACTCTTCTCTGATTGGTTAGTACCCAAATGAGTCACATACCTAAATTTTCGTATTCCCCTATAACCCTGGGCCAAACAAAAATAGAAAAATAATCCTAACTTTCAACCCTAACTTTCAACCCTAACTTTCAACCCTAACTTTCAACCCTAACTCTTCTCTGATTGGTTAGTACCCAAATGAGTCACATACCTAAATTTTCGTATTCCCCTATAACCCTGGGCCAAACAAAAATAGAAAAATAATCCTAAGTGTCAACCCTAACTTTCAACCCTAACTTTCAACCCTAACTTTCAACCCTAACTTTCAACCCTAACTTTCAACCCTAACTCTTCTTTGATTGGTTAGTACCCAAATGAGTCACATACCTAAATTTTCGTATTCCCCTATAACCCTGGGCCAAACAAAAATAGAAAAATAATCCTAAGTGTCAACCCTAACTTTCAACCCTAACTTTCAACCCTAACTTTCAACCCTAACTCTTCTCTGATTGGTTAGTACCCAAATGAGTCACATACCTAAATTTTCGTATTCCCCTATAACCCTAACCCTAACCCTAACCCTAACCCTAACCCTAACCCTAACCCTAACCCTAACCCCAAAACCCCAAAACCCTAACCCTAACCCTAACCCTAACCCTAACCCTAACCCTAACCCTAACCCTAACCCTAACCCCAAAACCCTAACCCTAACCCTAACCCTAACCCTAACCCTAACCCTAACCCTAACCCTAACCCTAACCCTAAATTTTCGTATTCCCCTATAACCCTAACCCTAACCCTAACCCTAACCCTAACCCTAACCCTAATGAGTCACATACCTAAATTTTCGTATTCCCCTATAACCCTGGGCCAAACAAAAATAGAAAAATAATCCTAAGTGTCAACCCTAACTTTCAACCCTAACTTTCAACCCTAACTTTAAACCCTAACTTTCAACCCTAACTCTTCTCTGATTGGTTAGTACCCAAATGAGTCACATACCTAAATTTTCGTATTCCCCTATAACCCTGGGCCAAACAAAAATAGAAAAATAATCCTAAGTGTCAACCCTAACTTTCAACCCTAACTTTCAACCCTAACTTTCAACCCTAACTTTCAACCCTAACTCTTCTCTGATTGGTTAGTACCCAAATGAGTCACATACCTAAATTTTCGTATTCCCCTATAACCCTGGGCCAAACAAAAATAGAAAAATAATCCTAAGTGTCAACCCTAACTTTCAACCCTAACTTTCAACCCTAACTTTCAACCCTAACTTTCAACCCTAACTCTTCTCTGATTGGTTAGTACCCAAATGAGTCACATACCTAAATTTTCGTATTCCCCTATAACCCTGGGCCAAACAAAAATAGAAAAATAATCCTAAGTGTCAACCCTAACTTTCAACCCTAACTTTCAACCCTAACTTTCAACCCTAACTTTCAACCCTAACTTTCAACCCTAACTCTTCTCTGATTGGTTAGTACCCAAATGAGTCACATACCTAAATTTTCGTATTCCCCTATAACCCTAACCCTAACCCTAACCCTAACCCTAACCCTAACCCTAACTCTTCTCTGATTGGTTAGTACCCAAATGAGTCACATACCTAAATTTTCGTATTCCCCTATAACCCTGGGCCAAACAAAAATAGAAAAATAATCCTAAGTGTCAACCCTAACTTTCAACCCTAACTTTCAACCCTAACTTTCAACCCTAACTCTTCTCTGATTGGTTAGTACCCAAATGAGTCACATACCTAAATTTTCGTATTCCCCTATAACCCTGGGCCAAACAAAAATAGAAAAATAATCCTAAGTGTCAACCCTAACTTTCAACCCTAACTTTCAACCCTAACTTTCAACCCTAACTCTTCTCTGATTGGTTAGTACCCAAATGAGTCACATACCTAAATTTTCGTATTCCCCTATAACCCTAACCCTAACCCTAACCCTAACCCTAACCGTCAACCCTAACTTTCAACCCTAACTTTCAACCCTAACTTTCAACCCTAACTTTCAACCCTAACTCTTCTCTGATTGGTTAGTACCCAAATGAGTCACATACCTAAATTTTCGTATTCCCCTATAACCCTGGGCCAAACAAAAATAGAAAAATAATCCTAAGTGTCAACCCTAACTTTCAACCCTAACTTTCAACCCTAACTTTCAACCCTAACTTTCAACCCTAACTTTCAACCCTAACTCTTCTCTGATTGGTTAGTACCCAAATGAGTCACATACCTAAATTTTCGTATTCCCCTATAACCCTAACCCTAACCCTAACCCTAACCCTAACCCTAACTTTCAACCCTAACTTTCAACCCTAACTCTTCTCTGAGTGGTTAGTACCCAAATGAGTCACATACCTAAATTTTCGTATTCCCCTATAACCCTGGGCCAAACAAAAATAGAAAAATAATCCTAACTTTCAACCCTAACTTTCAACCCTAACTTTCAACCCTAACTTTCAACCCTAACTTTCAACCCTAACTTTCAACCCTAACTTTCAACCCTAACTCTTCTCTGATTGGTTAGTACCCAAATGAGTCACATACCTAAATTTTCGTATTCCCCTATAACCCTAACCCTAACCCTAACCCTAACCCTAACACTAACCCCCTAACCCTAACCCCCTAAGCCTAACCCTAACCCTAACCCTAATGAGTCACATACCTAAATTTTCGTATTCCCCTATAACCCTGGGCCAAACAAAAATAGAAAAATAATCCTAAGTGTCAACCCTAACTTTCAACCCTAACTTTCAACCCTAACTTTCAACCCTAACTTTCAACCCTAACTCTTCTCTGATTGGTTAGTACCCAAATGAGTCACATACCTAAATTTTCGTATTCCCCTATAACCCTGGGCCAAACAAAAATAGAAAAATAATCCTAAGTGTCAACCCTAACTTTCAACCCTAACTTTCAACCCTAACTTTCAACCCTAACTTTCAACCCTAACTCTTCTCTGATTGGTTAGTACCCAAATGAGTCACATACCTAAATTTTCGTATTCCCCTATAACCCTGGGCCAAACAAAAATAGAAAAATAATCCTAAGTGTCAACCCTAACTTTCAACCCTAACTTTCAACCCTAACTTTCAACCCTAACTTTCAACCCTAACTCTTCTCTGATTGGTTAGTACCCAAATGAGTCACATACCTAAATTTTCGTATTCCCCTATAACCCTGGGCCAAACAAAAATAGAAAAATAATCCTAAGTGTCAACCCTAACTTTCAACCCTAACTTTCAACCCTAACTTTCAACCCTAACTCTTCTCTGATTGGTTAGTACCCAAATGAGTCACATACCTAAATTTTCGTATTCCCCTATAACCCTGGGCCAAAAAAAATAGAAAGATAATCCTACGTGTCAACCCTAACTTTCAACCCTAACTTTCAACCCTAACTTTCAACCCTAACTTTCAACCCTAACTTTCAACCCTAACTCTTCTCTGATTGGTTAGTACCCAAATGAGTCACATACCTAAATTTTCGTATTCCCCTATAACCCTGGGCCAAACAAAAATAGAAAAATAATCCTAAGTGTCAACCCTAACTTTCAACCCTAACTTTCAACCCTAACTTTCAACCCTAACTTTCAACCCTAACTCTTCTCTGATTGGTTAGTACCCAAATGAGTCACATACCTAAATTTTCGTATTCCCCTATAACCCTGGGCCAAACAAAAATAGAAAAATAATCCTAAGTGTCAACCCTAACTTTCAACCCTAACTTTCAACCCTAACTTTCAACCCTAACTCTTCTCTGATTGGTTAGTACCCAAATGAGTCACATACCTAAATTTTCGTATTCCCCTATAACCCTGGGCCAAACAAAAATAGAAAAATAATCCTAAGTGTCAACCCTAACTTTCAACCCTAACTTTCAACCCTAACTTTCAACCCTAACTCTTCTCTGATTGGTTAGTACCCAAATGAGTCACATACCTAAATTTTCGTATTCCCCTATAACCCTGGGCCAAACAAAAATAGAAAAATAATCCTAACTGTCAACCCTAACTGTCAACCCTAACTTTCAACCCTAACTTTCAACCCTAACTTTCAACCCTAACTCTTCTCTGATTGGTTAGTACCCAAATGAGTCACATACCTAAATTTTCGTATTCCCCTATAACCCTGGGCCAAACAAAAATAGAAAAATAATCCTAAGTGTCAACCCTAACTTTCAACCCTAACTTTCAACCCTAACTTTCAACCCTAACTTTCAACCCTAACTCTTCTCTGATTGGTTAGTACCCAAATGAGTCACATACCTAAATTTTCGTATTCCCCTATAACCCTGGGCCAAACAAAAATAGAAAAATAATCCTAAGTGTCAACCCTAACTTTCAACCCTAACTTTCAACCCTAACTTTCAACCCTAACTTTCAACCCTAACTCTTCTCTGATTGGTTAGTACCCAAATGAGTCACATACCTAAATTTTCGTATTCCCCTATAACCCTGGGCCAAACAAAAATAGAAAAATAATCCTAAGTGTCAACCCTAACTTTCAACCCTAACTTTCAACCCTAACTTTCAACCCTAACTCTTCTCTGATTGGTTAGTACCCAAATGAGTCACATACCTAAATTTTCGTATTCCCCTATAACCCTGGGCCAAACAAAAATAGAAAAATAATCCTAAGTGTCAACCCTAACTTTCAACCCTAACTTTCAACCCTAACTTTCAACCCTAACTTTCAACCCTAACTCTTCTCTGATTGGTTAGTACCCAAATGAGTCACATACCTAAATTTTCGTATTCCCCTATAACCCTGGGCCAAACAAAAATAGAAAAATAATCCTAAGTGTCAACCCTAACTTTCAACCCTAACTTTCAACCCTAACTTTCAACCCTAACTCTTCTCTGATTGGTTAGTACCCAAATGAGTCACATACCTAAATTTTCGTATTCCCCTATAACCCTGGGCCAAACAAAAATAGAAAAATAATCCTAAGTGTCAACCCTAACTTTCAACCCTAACTTTCAACCCTAACTTTCAACCCTAACTTTCAACCCTAACTCTTCTCTGATTGGTTAGTACCCAAATGAGTCACATACCTAAATTTTCGTATTCCCCTATAACCCTGGGCCAAACAGAAATAGAAAAATAATCCTAAGTGTCAACCCTAACTTTCAACCCTAACTTTCAACCCTAACTTTCAACCCTAACTCTTCTCTGATTGGTTAGTACCCAAATGAGTCACATACCTACATTTTCGTATTCCCCTATAACCCTGGGCCAAACAAAAATAGAAAAATAATCCTAAATGTCAACCCTAACTTTCAACCCTAACTTTCAACCCTAACTTTCAACCCTAACTCTTCTCTGATTGGTTAGTACCCAAATGAGTCACATACCTAAATTTTCGTATTCCCCTTTAACCCTGGGCCAAACAAAAATAGAAAAATAATCCTAACTTTCAACCCTAATTTTCAACCCTAACTTTCAACCCTAACTTTCAACCCTAACTCTTCTCTGATTGGTTAGTACCCAAATGAGTCACATACCTAAATTTTCGTATTCCCCTATAACCCTGGGCCAAACAAAAATAGAAAAATAATCCTAAGTGTCAACCCTAACTTTCAACCCTAACTTTCAACCCTAACTTTCAACCCTAACTTTCAACCCTAACTTTCAACCCTAACTCTTCTGTGATTGGTTAGTACCCAAATGAGTCACATACCTAAATTTTCGTATTCCCCTATAACCCTAACCCTAACCCTAACCCTAACTTTCAACCCTAACTCTTCTCTGATTGGTTAGTACCCAAATGAGTCACATACCTAAATTTTCGTATTCCCCTATAACCCTGGGCCAAACAAAAATAGAAAAATAATCCTAAGTGTCAACCCTAACTTTCAACCCTAACTTTCAACCCTAACTCTTCTCTGATTGGTTAGTACCCAAATGAGTCACATACCTAAATTTTCGTATTCCCCTATAACCCTAACCCTAACCCTAACCCTAACGTTTATCTCTATGGCAATGAACAGACCCGCTTATTGCCCCCTGGTCCGACCCCCCAGAGATGGACTCCAACTGGACAAGCACAGTCTCACTAAGTATGTGGAGGGCACTGATCGGATTGACATGTTTCTAAGGAACTTTGAAACGCAGTGCCGGCGGTACGGGGTGCTTCCCCAGCATAGGGTTGCACGCCTGGACCCGCTACTCTCCAGCTTGGCTAAACAGACTTTGATGGCGCTTACAGAGGAGTTTGCTGATGACTATGACCACCTGAAAGAACTTTTGCTGTTTCAGCATGGTTTTACCCCTGAAGCTTACCGGGGTAAGTTCCGGCTGGAGGAGAGGCACCCTCAGGAGACCTATGTCACTTATGTGACCCGCATGGCTTTGTATGGGTTACACTGGGTGGAGGGCTCTGAGGCCAAGACTTACCAACGCCTGCTGGACCTCATCTTTCAGGAGCA
The DNA here is from genome assembly GCF_040206685.1 of Ascaphus truei. Lineage (NCBI taxonomy): Eukaryota > Metazoa > Chordata > Amphibia > Anura > Ascaphidae > Ascaphus > Ascaphus truei. Next base: position 29,947 of record NW_027454194.1, on the reverse strand, counting down.
GCTCATGCAGCAGTGCCCGCCGGCGGTGAGGGCTTTTGTGTATGATAAAAAGCCCAAGACCTACACCGAGGCGGCGAGGATGGCAGATGACTATGTGGTCAGCCGGTCCCAGATGACCGCCAAGGTACCAGCCAAAGCGGTAACCCCACCGGCGCCGGCCAAGAAAGCTGTGAGTACCCCCCAGTGGACCCAAAAGCCGCCTGCGGGCAGCGGGTCACAGAAGGCGGGAGAGCTCCGGCATGAGCGCCGGTGCTACAATTGCAACAGCACTGGTCACATCAGACCAGATTGCCCGGAACCCCTGCGTTCCAACGGACCCTATCGAGGGCAACGCACCCCAGCTGCAAAGCCGGTAGCCCGCGTGCGGGTGGCTTCCACCAAAGAACCAGGACCGGTCATGGAAACAACTCCCAGCGAGACGTCCCATGTCACCCCTACCCCGGTTTCTTCAGTGCCTACAGCCAGGAGCGGAGGACATCACAGCGCAGACCTGCAGCAGACGGACGGCAGGAGCAAGCATCTCACCCCGGTCACAGTCGGTGACCGGCAAGCAGTTGGCTTACTTGATTCAGGAGCTGCAGTGACCCTGGTCCGACCTGATATGGTCCGGCCAGAGGAATTGATCCCAGGCCCTGGGATACAGATCACTGTGGCTGACGGAGAGCCACGTTTCCTGCAGGTGGCCCGCATTTTTTTGTATTGGGGGGTGGGCAAGGGTGTGCGGGAGGTGGGGGTTTTACCAGGTTTGGATGCTGAAATTCTTTTGGGCAATGACCTGGGACCGATGACCTGCACCTACAACCGTGTGCCCCAGCCCGCTGCAGTGGCGGCGGTTACCCGGAGCCAGACCGCGGCAATGTCGGCGGTGGCCACCCCAGTCCCCCAGCCTTTGGGACCAATGTTAGCGGAGGGCACAGAGGAGCCCAGGGAGGTAAGCCAGGATCAGTTGCAACCACAGGCTGACTTACTGTTCCCCCTTACCGTGTCCCCTTCGCCTGACAATGACATGACTGGGGGGGGGGCAGATTTAGGAGCCCAGTTTAGGGAGGCAGTGAAGGCAGACCCTACCCTGGCCGGCGTGAGACTTCGGGCGTCCGAATCTCAGGCAGGGGAGGGCACTGAGCGCTGCCTATGGCATAAGGGACTCCTATACAGAGAAGAAGGGAACCCGAGAATAGAGAAGGGATTGACCGGTAAGCGACAGCTAGTAGTACCCCAGGGGTACCGACAGCAATTGTTACGGGTAGCTCACTCTATTCCGTTAGCGGGACATCAGGGGGTCACCAGAACGCGAGCCCGGTTATTGCAGCGTTATTTCTGGCCGGGGGCATCCAGGGATGTGGCTGATTTCTGCTGCTCCTGTGATGCCTGCCAGCGAGTAGGTAAGGCGGGCGACCGTGTGAAGGCACCCCTGAGACCCCTACCGATAATAGGGGAACCCTTCCAGAAGGTAGCGGTGGACCTGATAGGACCCCTCATGATTCCAAGCAGGTCAGGGAAGTGCTACATCCTCACGGTGGTGGATTTTGCCACCCGGTACCCTGAGGCGGTAGCGCTGGGCACCATAAGTGCCAAGACAGTGGCAGCAGCTTTGCTGAACATTTTTGCTAGGGTAGGTTTCCCTAGTGAGATCCTAACTGATCAGGGGTCGCAGTTCATGAGTGAACTGTTACATTGTCTCTGGGATGCCTGCGGTGTACAGCACCAGCGCACTACCCCTTACCATCCCCAAACAAACGGATTATGTGAGAGGTTTAATGGTACCCTGAAGCAGATGCTTCGGACCTTTATAGAGGCGGAGGGGAAAGACTGGGAGATTCACCTGCAGCACTTGCTGTTTGCATACCGAGAGGTACCGCAAGAATCTACAGGCTTCTCCCCCTTCGAGCTACTATATGGCCGCAGGGTACGTGGACCTCTGGACCTCTTCCGTGAGGGATGGGAGGGGGAGACTACTGCTACTGATGCTTCAGTGATCCAGTATGTAGTAGATCTCAGAGACCGGTTAGAGATGCTTATGGGGGTGGCCCAGGACCACCTCAGGGCTGCTCAGACCAAGCAGAAGCAATGGTATGACCAGCAGGCCCGTAGCAGAGAATTCATCCCAGGACAGCAGGTGCTTGTTCTCAAACCCACTCGGGAGAACAAGCTGATGGCTGCCTGGTCGGGACCGTACCCGGTTATCCGAAAGGTGAATGAGTGCAACTATGTTGTACAGGTAGCGCCTGAGAGGCACAAGACATATCACATTAATATGTTAAAGGAATACAGAGCACCGAGTATGGGAGCAGTAATGGCCATTTGTAGCCCACTGCTGGAGGATCCGGCGAGCAATGCTCTGCCTGATCTCCTAGGGGAGGCAAAGCAAGGAAACACTGTTGAGCAGGTAGAGATCGGGGCACAGTTGAGTGCTAGGCAGAAGGGAGAAGCCAGGGACATGCTAGCTCAGTATAGCGCCCTCTTCACTGACATGCCAGGGACCACACATCTCACCAAACACCCAGTACACACAGGGGACCTGCAGCCTCTGCATAAGCACGCTTATAGAGTGTCAGCAGAGGTCAAGACAAGTATGGAGAGAGATTGAGGAGATGCTGACCCTAGGGGTAATTACTCCGTCCCAGAGCCCTTGGGCAAGTCCAGTAGTCCTAGTGCCTAAGAAGGACAAAACCACCCGGTTTTGTGTGGACTACCGGTTGCTCAACGCTGGGACGGTGTCAGATGCTTACCCCATGCCCCGCATGGATGAGTTACTAGATGAACTCGCGGGGGCAAAGTATCTGACCACCATGGATCTGAGCAAAGGCTACTGGCAGATTCCCCTGACCCTGGAGGCTAGGGAGAAGTCAGCATTCATCACTCCAAGTGGCCTCTATGAGTTTTTGGTGATGCCATTTGGGATGAAGAATGCCCCGGCTACCTTCCAACGCCTGGTCAATAGGTTACTGGAAGGGATGCAGAGCTATGCCAGGGCTTACTTAGATGACATTGCTGTCTTTAGTAATTCCTGGGAATCCCACATAGGACATGTAGCTGCGGTGCTGGATAGAATCAGGGAGGCTGGGCTTACCTTAAAACCCACTAAGTGTATGGTAGGTATGGCAGAAGTCCTGTACTTAGGGCACAGGGTGGGTGGAGGGCATTTCAAGCCAGAGCCAGCCAAGGTAGAAGCCATAGTTCAGTGGCCTGTTCCAAAAACCAAGAAACAGGTCATGGCCTTTTTGGGCACCGCAGGGTACTACAGGAAATTTGTCCCACAGTACAGCGCCGTGGCCAAACCCCTGACTGATCTGACTAAGAAGCAACTGCCTGTGCTTATTACCTGGTCTCCTGCCTGTGAAACTGCTTTCCAGGCACTGAAATCTGCGCTTGCTGAGGCCCCCATCCTGGCTGCCCCAGATTATACCAAGCATTTTCTTATTCAGACTGATGCCTCAGACTTTGGTGTGGGGGCTGTGTTGAGCCAGGTGGGGGACGACGGCAAAGAGCACCCTGTGGTGTATCTCAGTCGCAAACTGCTCCCCAGGGAGGTGGCATATGCCACCATTGAAAAGGAGTGCTTGGCCATTGTGTGGGCACTCAAAAAGCTCCAGCCCTATGTCTATGGGAGGGCTTTCACGGTCATTACCGACCACAATCCCCTGAGCTGGCTACAGAGGGTATCAGGGGAAAATGCCAAACTGCTGAGATGGAGCTTGGCTTTGCAAGAATTTGAATTCACCATTCAGCACAAAAAGGGTAGTGAAAACAGCAATGCTGATGGACTTTCACGCCAGGACTATCCCTCTGAGACTGAATTCATTAATGGTGCCAGCAGTGCCCCACTCCCCGTCAGGGCCAGTGGGCCACAGGACACGCATTAAGAAGGGGAGGTGTAGAGGGAGAGAGGGGGTGGCCCGGTATTAAAGGGGTTGCACCCCATTTGGCCACCCCTGACCGCACCAGGGAGACAAGGGGTTAACTGGGCTGAGGTCCAGAAATGTGATGTAACCCTTGTTATGACATGTAAATGTATTTTCCCCTGTTCCATTGTAATGTCTGGTTACTCAGTGTTTGCATCACACACACACTAGAATCCATCCGGGAGCACAAGGGTTAATAATTCTTTAATGATTATAGCTCTTTGTGTAAGTTTCCCGCCTTTTCGGGCACCATTTTGCAGGTCCCCATTGGCCGCCATTAGGGCTCAATGCATTTCAATAGGAATTTGTGCTGTTTTCGTCCTGTTTCCTGTAGTGACCAGCAGGTGGCGTCCGAGAGGGAGAGCGGCGGTTTCCCATTGAAAGTCAATGGGCTCATTGACTTCAATGGAGATGCCTCGAGGTAACCTAGTTGGCTGCCGTCCAGACCGCAAACCGCAAAGCGGATACAATGTCCTTCAAAAGAGCTAAAATCACTGGGTCAAGTTCAACGTCAATTAGCGGGGAAATAAACTGTTTTAGGGCACCTAGGGATAAAATTCTTTTTGCCCCTAGTTCCTAAGCGTCCCCCCACTCGACCACCACCGGGTCCCCGAATCCTGGACCCCCGATAAGGGTCGAACCAGATAGAGCGGGTCGCGCCATAGGCTTTGCCGGCGGCGGCAGAAACGGCTCAGAAAAATGACTAAGTGAGAAATGCTGAATTTTAGGAATCCATATCTCCGGTTCCGGAGGGTTCAGCGGATCAGGGTTTGGGGTATCTGTAGCCACTGCTCCGGCATCGCTGCAGAACCATCCTTGACCCGCTTGGACCAACCCGACGGAGTATGGACCCCCTTGAAGTTCGGGACTTTTCCCATAAACTTCAATGGCAGAAAACCCCCATTGACTTCAATGGCGGCGATTTACCATTGAAAGTCTATGGCGGAGCTGCCCGTTGTTTTCAATGGGGATTTAGTGAAAAGCTGAGATTTCTTTTTCAATGGAGATTTTTGTATTAAAATGATTTAATGTGCATTGGTGTAACTCCGGTTTCTTAGGTCGTAGCAAGTCGCTTTTTGGACCATATGGTGTCCCAGTTCTGGCAATGCGAACTGGGAAGTTTGGACCTGCTAAACCTAACGGAACCGGATATTTTAATACGTTTATGTTTTATGCTTAATAGTGTATCTTAAGGTATGGACAAAGACCCAGAAGAGATTCTTTTGGGCCATAAGGTAGCAGATGGCCCTGGGGACGCCGCTATGTCTAGGATTTAAGTGCTGTTCAAAGAGTTTTATCACCCTCACTGTTTATCCGAAGCCCAAACCAGGGCAGGTCTTAAGTGTTCCAGTTAACACCTTTCAACAAAGGTTTTCCTGCCAGAACTCCAAATGGTAGACTGTCTGGCATTCCTGACGTAAATGTGGGGCTTCAGAAATGAGACCCCCAGAGTTCTACTGCGCATGTGCCAACTAGCAGGGGGGCATGGGTCAGAATGCTTTCCCACGTTAGTGAGTGGCTGGAGGTAATTGGAAACCAATCCCCTGTGCTTAAGGTTAAGAATAGAAGGAGAATGGTTTATAAACTGCTGTCCACCCATATATCCTTTGTCTTCGTTTGCTGATATGGTTACCTGATATCACCTGAATGATTTCCTCACTGCTGAAAGAAATGCTACATCATACTTCTCATTCCCCAACCCTTAAGTAAGTGTACTTCTTGTTCGTTACTGTATTATCTGTTGTGTTCACCTATATTCTAAGGAATAAATACAATTTATTATATCTTAAGCCTCGTTCAGTTCAAACCCAATTATTTTTGTGTAATATTAATAAGCCTGTGGAAGCTATCGTCACAAGGAGGTATTATAGTGTGTATTGTGGGGAGAATTAGTGTGTGTGTTGTTTGGGAGTGATATTCGGGAGGATTGTGTGTGCAGAAGGAAGAATGAGTGAGGGGGGAGTAAGGGAGCAGGATTGAATGAGAGGGGGTCATTGAGTGATAGCGGGGAGGGGAGGGAAGAGTGAGGAGAGTGGGTGTAGGAGGGAGCAGTGCAAGAGACCGTCGGGGGCAGAATACATGGTGAGAAGGGAGGCTGCCTAGAAGCATAAAAATCTACTTCACCACTGTTCTGTACTCTCTTCAATACTCTGTGTTACAGATCTCTCTGGCAAGAAATGGGGTCCAATGGCAAAGACTGCTCTAAATAAGATAGTATAAATGAACACAGAGAGAAATTCCAAAGAGTAACCCAAGAAAATACAAGTGAAATCTAATCGTAAGGTAATTAGTCCCATTAAGTGAAATACATAAAGGAATAGTCCATAAAAAAGCACAAAGGAAAAAAATAGGAGTACTTTATTGTGATGTTACATTTCAGAGAATATAAAATTATAGGAAAACAATTCCACTTTATTCAGAAAACCAGAAAGTCTTGGTCCCAGGTGGACTGAATTTTTATTGCAAATAAGTTCCTTAATACACAAGTAAAGAATATAGTTACTTATTCTATTCTCTACTGTAAGACGTGCCACATTGCCCAATATTTGGGTACAGTGCCCAGATTGTGACCATGCACTACAGAGGTGAGATTCCCCCAACTCCAATTTGCTACACACTCCAAGAGAGATTATTGTGATCAGAGGTGGAATGAGAGGGGTGAGAAGGGTCGCTGCCCAGGGAGTAGCCTGACAGGGGGTACAGAAATCTCTTTTGGTGCATATATTGCGGAGCTGCATTGATTGACTTGTCAATCAGCTCTGCTGCCTATCCCATTGACATCATGATCCGGCACTGTGATCAGCTGCAGCGCTGACCCAGGTGTGTTAGTGCAGCACTTTACAGGGAGGGAACAGAGGTTGTGGATGACAGATGCTGGGGATAGGCCATGAGTACGGGCCAGAGTAAGGTGGAGACTTTCTGTACTCTGCATACAGGACACTGCATGCATGACAGTGTCTGTGTGTGTGTGTGTGTGTGTGTATTCCAAGTGTCAGTGTGCATAAGTAAGTGTGCTCTGTAAGTATGCCTGTGTGGCAGGTATAGGGGGGTGGTTCAGCTGGAGGAACTTATCCAGGCACAAAAGCACATAGATGCCCCAGATTATACCACCCCAAATGCTGATAATATCCTGCTGCACTTTACAGAAGATGATGCAGATGTCAGTGGGTGGTGGGTTCATTAAATCCATCCATCATATCATAGCCACACTGTGCATATGATGTACTGAATCAATCACAGGAAGACATCTCCATGGTAGGGGTAGAAGTTAACAGAATATGTCCAGCACTGTGGTGTGTAGCCCATAAATAATAATTGTGCACATTACAGAACATACTTGCAACTGCAAGATCATTTTGCTGCTTGTAGTGTTTGCTCTTGTCCTGTGCAGTGTTGTCGTAGATCCGTCTCTTCAGTGTTCACTGCAATAAAAGTAAGACATTGCATTAATATTACAGAAGTTTGGGAGCTGAAATCCCACTATGCTGCAGACATTTTCCCTTTGCATAAGATTCTTGTGATTATATCTCAATGATGATCAATAACAACTACATCATAACACAGCCGCTCAATACAAAATATGTATTTGCTATCAATGGTCATGGAGGCCAAACGTCACACAATGTACAGATACACTACCGACACACTTTATTGAAGTGTGGTCGGTACCGCAAGCCGGGAAATCTCCCGGCTTGCTAGTGGCCGCCCCTCGGCGTGCCGTGCATCATAGACGCGCGGTCACGCGTCATCGGGAGCGTGCGCCCCCTGCACGCGTGTCCAGGGGCTCCCCGAGGGAGCCCTGGTGTCCCGCGATCGCGGGACAGCGGCAGGGGGTTCCGGGGGACCCGGCGGACCCGGCAGCGGTAGGGAGAGCGCCCCGATCGGAGGGCGCTCTTCCGCTGCTTCGGCGCGCGCCCGTCACACTCGGGCACGCGCCAGGCTACTGCTGCGGCACAGAACGGGCAAATGCTCGAATAAACTGTGCCGCAGCAGTATACTGCTGCGGCCGAGTTTATTCGAGCATTTGCCCGTTCTTGGCCGCAGCAGTAACCTGGCGCGCGCCGGAGGGTGCCGGGCGCACGCCGAAGCAGCGGAGGAGCGCCCTCCGATCGGGGCTTTCTCCCTTCCGGTGCCGGGTCCGTCGGGTCCCCCGGAACCCCCTGCCGCTGTCCCCCACATCGCGGGACACCAGTGCTCCCTCGGGGAGCCCTGGACGCGCGTGCAGGGGGCGCAGGCACCCGATGACGCGTGACCGTGCATCGGTGATGCGCGGCACGCTGAGGGAGTGCGGCTAGCACGCCGGGGCATCCCCCGGCTTGCGGTGCTAGCCGTGCTTCAATAAAACGTGTCGGTAGTGTAGCAAGGATTATTTCTTCCTCTGGTGCATTATGATGGGATGTGTTGTAAGATTCTGCATTATTAGCATCACTGAATCTTTTGGAAACTGAGTAATATTCTATGTTTTAATGCAATATTATGGATGATCAGCCGGTAAAATAAAGCTTACTGTATCTGTAGCCATGCTCTACCCATGATGTGCTGAATCAATGACTGCAGAGTGATTCAGAGTGGTAAACATGACTGGAACACATCTCTGAATAGAGGACAGAACAGCAGTGCAGAGTAGGAGGTGAATGTATCTCAAATGGAAGACTTAGTAGCTGTGTGGGGAGTAGACAGTACAGACTGATCAAATAAATAGTTAAAGGAGTATCTTCAACATTACTTGGCTTTGTTATCAACATTGAAGTTTCTCTTGTTTTTTCTGTTCTTTAAATCACTACTACTGATGCCATGTGTAACCTGTACTGAGAGATATACTCTACTGGCCTAGATGAAACCATATGATGCAAACAGGATTCATCCCACTCCAGATTCATATGATTGCACCACTTCAACCTTTAATAAAACACATAGAACTACAGCAGTGCGCTACTGCACATGTTCTTGTTATGAATGGTAGTAGATGTGGTCCTTGGGTCAATACTTCATACAGCAGCCACACTCTACTCATGATGTATTGAATCAACAAAAACCTGCATGGTACAGATCACAGGAAGGGTAGAGTAGAGGGGAATATGTCCAATGCGAAACCCTTAGCAGCTGGATTGTGTGGAGTCAACAAAACGACAAATACTAAATGAGAAATATACACATTGCTTATCTGTCTCTGTGTAGTCATTTTCCTCCTCTTCAACTGTCTTTCAAAATTTCTCTTCTGACACAAAAGAAACACATGGCTTCAATATTCACTGTTCTTCCCTCCTGAAATAAAAGTTAAGCATTGCATGGTTATGATCATACATACAATGAACCTTGCGCCAAACCATGTGATCCAAAGTAAATCCACCTCCCTCCCATAGCTGTGTTCCTTCTAGAGCTTCTACCACACAAGTCATTAATGTTCGTGACACTGTACTGCAGTCACAGTCTGCACACAAAGTACTGAATCAATTACATCACACTGAAAAGGCAGTCTACATGATGCAATAGTTAACCATAATAACTCTGTCATGCAAATGACAGGAAAACCTATATGTATATCATTAGGGGGGAGGGGAAAAATAATTAAAAAATAAGTGCGACAAATAAAAACAGATTATAGGAAAGTAAATCCTTGCCCTGGGAACTTTACAATCTAATAGAAATGTTAGAAGACTTAAAGAGAGGCAGCAGTTGGGGGAAGAAGTGCAGTAGATGACAATGCTTGTCCTTAATGGTGGGTACAATTAGTAGAAAGCACATCTTGGGAACAATAGTTGTTAGCAGTGACTGTGGGTGTGGGACAGTAGCCACGAGTCAAAGTTTTTGAAATGCTTGATTTAAGTCGTGAATTTTAAGATTGGTCTTACATGTGGGTGGAAGAGGTTATGTTGGCATATACTGAGTGTGAGGAAGTTTCACATGTACGGTGCAGTGATGGAAAATGGTTTCAGGCAAGTGAGAGAACAGTAGAGGTGAAAGAAGTTTACAGGAGACAGTTATGGTTATAGTGCAAGAGACAAGCAAGGGCATAACGAGAGATCAAAGATGATATGCAAGAAGGAGCAGATTAATGGAGAGCCTTAACAAAAAGGTAAGGAGGAGAACTTTGTAGGTGATACAAAAACTTGATGGGATGCCAGGACAGGGATTTAAGGAGATGAGCAGAGACTGTTGTGGGAGAAAGTGAGATAATTCAAGCAGCAGAGTTTTGCATAGGAGAAAGTTGTGAAGCATGGAGGCCTGTTAGTAGTATGTTAAAATAACCTATAGGATAACAGTATACATTGGAGTTTTAGCAGTAGGTTGAGAGGGGAAAGGGAAGATCTTGGCAATATTACAGAGAAAGAGGCAACACATTTTACCCATAGCCGTGCATGTGAATGGAGATGGAATTGAAGAGCCAAATGTTACTCCTATGCAACATGTTTGATGACAAGATAGATGGTAGTACTGTTTACTGTGATGGAGAAAGGGGATAATATGAGCCCAGTGTTAGACATTAAGTTTAAGGCAGTGGAGTGCCATCCATGAGCATATAGCCAGGAGACAACCCAAGAGTAGGGACTGGATTGCAGGAGTGAGAACAGGGGTGGATAGATTTGTGTGTGTATCATCCGCATAGAGATTATATCTAAGGCCAAAAGCATTGATGAAGTCACCAAATGATAGTATGTAGAGAGAAAGAGAGATCTCAGAACAGACCCCTGATGTATACCCACAGACAGATCAATAGAAGACGAAGACATGTTAGCAACAGAGATGGAGAATGTGTGACAGGAAAGTTATGATGAAAACCAGGATAGAACTTTGTTACTGATACCAAGAGAGAGTTTAGAATATGAAGGAGGAGAGTGATTGAGAGCATCAAACGCAGCCGATAGATCAAGTAGGATTAGTAGGGAAAAACCTTGGGAATTAGCTTTAAGCACAGTCTGTAGAACGTGCTGTACGAAAGGCAGGTTGTAAAGGATCCAGGAGGGCATGTGATTTAAGAATGTTGACACTAGCAATTAGAAGGCAAACAGCATGAGGGATACAGAGCGGTAGTTAGTAAGGCACATAGGGTGTAGTTTGTTTCTGACAAAAGGGTGACCGCTACAGGCTTAAAGTAAGAGGGCAAAAATCCAGAGAATAGGGAGAAATTGAAGATGTGGGTGAGAGTGGGGACTAAGAGATGCAGTAAGGTGTGAGGGGATACGATCTAGAGGGCATGTGGTAGAGGGAGAATAGAAGATGATTAGCTTCCAGCTCTGTAAGAGAAGAAAAGGAGTCAAGTGCAGAAGGAGATTTGGGTAGAAGGAGAGAAGGGGGAAGGGACAGAAGGAATCTCCTTTTGGGTGGCATCCACCTTGCCTCTGAAGTAGTCAAATGCTTGAGGAGAAGTGAAGGAAGGATGGCAAGTGGGAGGAGAAGGTCAGTGGAGGGAGTCAAATACAGAGAAAAAAAACAGCGTAAATTAAATTTGAGTGTTGATGAGTGTGGAAAAAAGTAGTGTATTTAGCCCTAGAGAGCAGCTTTATACAGGACAGGAGACATTTTTACTGTAGAAAAATCAAACAAAGTGTGAGATTTCCTCCGTAGGTATTAAGAACAGCGAGTGGAAGTGTGATGAGTGTGTTTGGGAATTTAGCCAAAGGTGTGGGTTAGAGGGATGAGTGTGTCAGAGCCTATAGGGGGCATATAGATAGGAGGATAGCATTGTAAGAGTTAATAAGATTGTTAGTTTAAGCAGAAAGAAAGAGAGAGAAGAGAGAAGAGAGAAGAGAGGTTAGAGTAGATGTCAGAGGAGAGTTTAATTAAGCAGAGGCAAATCAGTGGGACAGGTAAGATGCGGTGAGGGGAATGACTGATTGTGACTGATGAGAGCAGAAGAGGTTATGTACAACTAGAGCCTTGTTAGTAAGAGTGGACATTCCAGAGGGCACAGGAGAAGGGAAGAGAAAAGTAAGGAAAGGAATGTGGATTACATTAGATAGGTTAACACTCTTAGTAGGGAGGCCTGATGTGTATATGAGCCGGTCCAAGATTATAAGAGATATCCCCCAACATCAGCGAGCATAGAAGGAGACACAGAGATAGGTGTAGAGAGAGACAGAGATAGGGATATGTAGAGAGAGAGAGAGGCGTCAAGAGAATGAGACAGATAGGCGTAGAGAGAGGAGACATAGAGAGAGGGGGCTTTGAGAGGGGGGCGTAGAGAATGAGGGAAGGTGGAAGAGAATAGGATGTGCAGGAGTGCATTTCATTGAGCAGTGCAGAAATAGCTGCAATAGAGGTCTGTACAAATGGTGCTTTGTGTAGACACATGCAAAGGTAGGGGAAGGAAAGTGTATAGAACATGTGGATAAAAGCAGGAGTGTGGAAGTTAGAGAAATTAGAAAAGTTTTACAGAGGAGTGAGGAAACAGTAAACAGAAAGAACAAGAGAGAGGTTACATTGGGATGACGTGCTGTGGTAGAGAGAAATGCTAGGAGAGAGCCTCCAGATATTAGAGGACATGAATTGAGAGAGCAAATGTATAAATCAAAACCGGAGGGGGAGGTATAGCACGAAAGCTTGCACAGCAGTTGATGAAGATTATAGTCTTAAAGTTGCGTGTACCTGTCAGGGCACTCAAGAAGGTCAATGCTCACAAGTGCAGAGTTCATGAAGAAATGCTGAATCCAGTTCCCCTCCAATTTAATTTTAATATAACTTTTTCATTCTTCATTACTGCAAAAAGCAAACAAAACAAAACCACATTGCATTACTATTTTTAAAATGGATTGAATGACATATTCAACAGTAACTGTGTGATGCCAATATTCCCTTCTCACTCGTAGGCCAGTACGGTCAGGTACCCAGTACTGATAAAACAATAAGTGCCCGTACTAAGTACCAATATGAATTATAAGGAAATGTAAAATCTCCAGGTCTCTCTCCATCTCTGCAACAGATATATGGATAAGCCCATATTAAGGCATCACGTGACCGGAGCCGTCACTGACTGGGTATACGCAAAGATGCAGGGAGATGCAAAGAAAGGGAGGGAGAGAGACAGGGAGAAGATGGGAAACGGAGGGAGGCACGGATGGCAGGCCTCTCTCTTTCACTGTTGCATGCAAGGAGCTGGTCCCAACATCCACAAAGTGTGTGTGTATTATTGGTTGTGTTTTATGGCGGTAGGAGGATAGTGTGTATATTGTGTGTGTGTGTGGGAGTATTATATTGTGTGTAGGGTATTATAGTGTGTATATTATGTTGAGGTGCAGAGGAGAGTGTTAGATTGGGTATCTTGTGTTAGGGGGTATTGTGTATATTGTGTTTAAGACTATAATATTATTGGGGAGATTATTATTGAGGAGGTATTAAAGTGTGTATTGTGGGGAGTATTAGTGTATGTATTATTTGTGGGTGACAGATGCTGTGGGTAGGCCAAGAGTACGGGCCAGACTAAGGTGGAGACTTTCTGTACTCTGCATACAGGACTCTACATGCACTGCAGAGGTGAAATTCCCCCAACTCCAATTTGCTACACTCTCCAAGAGAGAATATTGTGATCAGAGGTGGAAGATGAGCAGGGTCACTGCCCAGGGAGTAGCCTGTCAGGGGGCATGGAAATCTCTTTTGGTGCGTATGTTGCCACGTGGCATTGATTGACCGGTCAATTAGCACTGCTTCCTATCACAGTGACATGATCCGGTGCTGTGATCGGTTGCAGCGCTGACCAAGGTGTGTTAGTGCAGCAATTTACAGGGAGGGAACAGAGGTTGTGGGTGACAGATGCTGGGGGTAGGCCAAGAGTACGGGCCAGAGCAAGGTGGAGATATTCTGTACTCTGCATGCCCATCCTGCATGCCCAGGACTCTGCATGCATGCCAGTGGCTGTGGGGTGTGTGTGTGTAGGTATGCCAAGTGTCAGTGTGCATAAGTAAGTGTGCTGTGTGTGTAAGTAAGTTTGCCTGTGTGGCAGGAGGTGTAGGGGGGTGGGGGGCGGGGGGCGGTTCAGCTGGAGGACTTTACCCAGCACAAAAGCACATAGATGCCTCTGATTATATCACCCCAAATGCTGATAATATCCTGCTGTAGATGCACTTTACAGAAGATGATACAGATGTCATCAGTGTTTGGTGGGTTCATTAAATCAATCCATCATATAATAGCCACACTGTGCATATGATGTACTGAATCAGTAACACCAATCACAGGAAGACATCTCCATGGTAGGGGTAGTGTTGAAGTTAACAAAATATGTCCAGCACTGTGGTGTGGAGCCCATACATAATAATTGTGCACATTACCAGAACAACATATTGTCAACTGCATGATCATTTTGCTGCTTGTAGTGTATACTCTTGTCCTGTGCAGTGTTGTAGTAGATCCGTCTCTTCGGTGTTCACTGCAATAAAAGTAAGACATTGCATTAATATTACAGAAGTTTGGGGGCTGAAATCCCACTATGCTAATGACAGTTTCCCTTTGCATAAGATTCTTGTGATTATATCTCAATGATGATCAATAACAACTACATCATAACACAGCTGCTCTATACAGAATATGTATTTGCCATCAATGGTCATGGAGGCAATATGTCACACAATGTACATATATAGCAAGGATTATTTCTTCCTCTGGTGTATTATGATGGGAGGGTGAGATTCTGCATTATCAGCATCAGTAAATCTGTAGGAAACTGAGTGATATTCTATTTTTTAATGCAATATTAGGGTAAAATAAAGCTTGCTGTATCTATAGCCATGCTCTACCCATGATGTGCTGAATCAATGACTGCAGAGCGATTTAGAGTGGTAAACATGACTTGAACTCATCTCTGAATAGAGGGTAGCACAGTAGTGCAGAGTAGAAGGTGAATGTATCTCAAATGGAAACCCTTAGCAGCTGTGTGGGGAGTAGACAGTACAGACTGACCAAGTAAATAGTAAAAAGTAGTAACTTCAACATTACTTGGTTTTGTTCTCCACTCCTGTTTTTCTGTTCTTTAAATCACTAATACTGATGCCATATGTAACCTGTACTGAGAGTTATATACTCTACTGGCCTAGATCAAATTAAATGATGCAAACAGGATCCCTCCCACTCAAGATTCATATGATTGCACCACCTCAACCTTTCATAGCAATAACATAGAACTGCAGCAGTGCGCTACTGCACATGTTCTTGTTATGAATGGTAGTAGATGTGGTCCTTGGGTCAGTACTTCATACTGTAGCCACACTCTATTCATGATGTATTGAATCAACAAAAATCTGCATGGTACAGATCACAGGAAGGGGTGGAGTAGAGGTGAATATGTCCAATGCGAAACCCTTAGCAGCCGGATTTTTTGGAGTCAATAAAACGACAAATACTAAATGAGAAATATACACATTGCTTATCTGTCTCTGTGTAGTCATTTTCCTCCTCTTCAACTGTCCTTCAATTTTCTATTTTGCAAGAAAATGAACACATGGCTTCAATATTCACTTCTGTTCTGCAGTCTTTCCTCTTGAAATAAAAAAGTTAAGCATTGCATTATTATTATTATAATTATTATTGACGATACATACAATGAACCTTGCTCCAAACCATGTGATACAAAGCAAATCCACCTCCCTCCCACAGCTGTGCTCCTTCTAGAGCTTCTACCACACAAGTTATTCATGTCAGTGAAACTGTACTGCAGTCCCGGTCTGCACACAATCTACTGAATCAATGACATCACACTGTGTCACACAATGTCATGCTAACGACAGGAAACAATCTTTGTATATATCTATGTATATATAATAATAATAATAATAATAATAATAAAAAAAATAAGACAGGACAGACACTCCTACATTGCAATCAATAGAAAATAACTGGGACAGGCACTTCAAGGATGCATACGGTCCCGGATAAACTGTAGCTACCTATACACGTGTGCCTTGTCTCTAGACTCTGCATATATCTCTATTTATATACCACCCATTGTGTACTCAGCGCTTTACAAGAGAGACCAAAAAGTACAGGAAATTATTATACAATAAGTTCAACAAACAAAAACAGACAATAGGAAAGTAAATCCCTGTCCTGGGTAGTTTACAATCTAAGAGAAATGTAAGGAGACTTACAGAGAGACAACAGGTGGGGGAACAAGTGCAGTAGATGACAATGCTTGTCCTTAATGGTGGGTACTTGTAGTATAAAGCACTTCTTGGGAACAATAGTTAGTGACTGAATGAGTGACAGTAGCAACGAGTAAAAGCTATTGAAATGCTTCATTTAAGTTGTGAATTTTAAGGTTGATCTTAAATGTGGGTGGAAGAGGGTATGTTGGCATATACTGAGTGTGTGTGAGTTTCACAGGTAAATTGATGGGAAAGGGTTTCAGGCAAGAGAGCGAGTGCGCAGTAGAGGTGTAAGAAGTATAATGGAGACAGTTATTAGTAGAGCTTAGGAGACGAGGAAGGGCATAACGAGACCAAAGATGATATGTAGGAAGGAGCAGATGAATAGAGAATAGTGTTGGACTGGGTCCTCAACTATAAAAAAATGGGTAACGGGTACCCGGCCAAAATGAAAGGTTCTACCCGGTCGGGTACACGGTTTGGCACTTACCTTCCGGGTGGCGGTGACATCTAGGATCAGCAGCAGTCCTGTGACGGTGGCAGCATCTGTGGTGTCTTCAGCCGGCGGGGGAGCTGCAGGCTCACAGACACAGCTTACCTGCTTCGGTGCTGTGGAAGTGATTCCTGCAGCTCCCCCCGCCAGGTGAAGACACCTCTGATGCTGCCAACATCAGAGGACTGCTGCTGCTGATCCTAGATGTCTTAGGAAAGGTAAGTATAAAAGATTATTTCCAGCTGCCCTGACATTACCCGACGCCGGGTATTACCCGGCCAAGTCCACTTCTCAGTGGCCGGTTTCGAGTAATGTCCGGGTAGCTGGAAATGTGTCGGGTAACGCCGGGTACTCGGTACACCACTAATAGAGAACCTTAACAAAAAGGTAAGGAGGAGAACTTTGTAGGTGATCTGAAACTTGATGGGAAGCAAGGAGAGGGATTTAAGGAGGAGGAGGAGATGAGCAGATACTGTTGTGGGAGAAAGGGAAATTATTCAAGCAGCAGAGTTTTGGATAGATTGCAAATGAGAAAGTTGTGAAGCAGGGAGCCCTGTTAGCAGTATGTTAACCCATACGATAAGGGCATGCATTGGCGTTTTAGCAGTAGATTGACAGAGAAAAGGGCAAATCTTGGAAATATTACAGAGAAAGAATCGACAAACTTTAGCCAGTGTCGTGAATGAAGATGGAAAGGGAAGAGTCAAATGTTACTCCTAGGCAATGTGCTTTCATGACAGGATGATGGTAGTACTGTTTACTGCGATGGAGAAAGGTGATATTAGGCCAGATTTAGGGGGAAATATGAGGAGCTCAGTTTTAGACATTAGGTTTAAGGCAGAAGAGTGTCATCCATGGAGGATATAGCCAGGAGGCGACCCGAAACTAGGAACTAAATTGCAGGAGTGACGGTAGGGTGGATAGGTGTGTGTATCATCTGCATAGAGATGATATCAAGGGACAAAATAGTTGATAAGGTCAACTAGTGATAGTATGTAGTGAGAGAGGTCCCAGAACAGAGTCCTGAGGTATACCAACAGACAAAACAACAGGAGACAAAGACACGTTAGCAACAGAGATGGAGAATGTGTGATGGAGAAGTATGATGAAAACCAGGATATAAGTTTGCTGCGGATACGAAGAAAGAGTTTAGAATATGAATGAGAAGAGTGATTGACAGTATCAAAAGCAGAAGAGAGATCAAGCAGGATTAGTAAGTAAAATGGACCTTGGGAATTTTCTTTATGTACATAATTGGTTACATTGGGAAAGGCAGATTGTGAAGGGCCCAGAGGAGCATGTGATTTAAGAATGTTGATCAAACGGGAGATCACAAGACGTTCTAGCAATTAGGAGGCAAATGGTAGGACGGATACAGGGCGATAGTTAGAAATTCACACAAGGTCAAGGTTATTTTTGAGAATAGGGGTGACCACTGCATGCTTAAAAGGAAGAGTTGAAAGAGCCAAAGGATATGGAGGAATTGAAGATGTGGGTGAGAGTGAGAATATAGGATTGAGAGGGCATGTGGTAGAGGGAGAAGAGAAGATCAGGTTCCAGCTTTGTGACAGGAGAAAAGGAGTCAAGAGTGCAATGAGATCTAGATAGAAAAAGAGAGAGGGGGAAGGGAGAGAACGAATCTACTTGTGGATGGCATCCACCTTGCCTCAAGTGAGCAAAGGCTTGAGGAGAAATAAAGGATGGTTGTTAAGTGGGAGGAGAAAGTCAGTGGTGGGACTCAAATACATAGAAGACAGTGTGAATGAAATTGGAGTGTTGATGAGTGAGGAAAAAGTAGTGTTTGACCTTAAAAAAAGGAGCAGAGTTTTACAGAACAGGACAAAGGTTTAGTGTAGAAAATCAGACTGTGAGATTTCCTCCATAGGTGTTAAGAGCAGCAGTGTGATGTGATGAAGTGTGATGAGAGCGTGCTTGTGAATTAAACCAATGCATGGGTTAGGCTGCGTCTATAGTAAGCACGCAACAGAAGGCAAAGTTAGCGCATGCCTGTCGCTCCAGCAATCCCTGCACTGAGGTCCGAGGCGACGGGGAGGCCCTGCATCGCTCGCACGCACTGTGGACGACCAAGCGTGTGCCCATGATAATCACGGCCTTAGAGGGATGAGTGTGTCAGAGCCTAGAAGGGGCATATAGATGATGGAGGAGGAGGGAGGAGGAGATGATAGCATTGTAAGAGTTAACAAGATAGTTAGTTTAAGCAGAAAGTGAGGAGAGGTTAGAGATAAGGGTAGATGTCAGAGGAGAGAGTTCAATTAAGCTGAGGTATCGAGTAGGACAGGGGTGAGGGGAATGAGAGGTGGTGGATGATGAGAGCAGAAGAGGTCATGTACAAATAGACCTTGTTAGTCAGAGAGCAGTCATTCCAGAGGGCACGTGAGAAGTGAAGAGTAAAGTGAGACATGGAATGTGGATTACATTAGATGGGTTAATACGCTTAGCAGGGAGGTGGAGAGAGAGAGGCAAGAGGCAGAGAGTGGTGCAGGGGTTGAGGAAGAGATGTTGCATGTACCTTATCAGAACATTAAAGAACATCAATTCACACTGGTGCAGAGTTGATGATGAATCCAGTTCACCTCCAATTCAATTTTAACAGAAATGTTTCATTCTTCATTACTGAAAAAAAAGAAAAGTAAAAAACATTTCATTACTATTTTCAAAATGGATTGAATTCCCCCAACAATGACTATGTGTTACCAATATATCCCTCTCAGTCCCACTGCAGCATATACTGTACCAGTGTGAAAGTAGGAAGGTACACAGTACCGGTAAAACAATACGTGCCGGTACTATGCACCATATGAATTATAAGGGGATGTAAATCTCCCAGTCTCTCTCCATATCCGCAACAGAGCGGGCTCCGGTCAGTGGCATGGATGCCCATATATGGGTATGCTCATATTTGGGCATCCCATGTCACTGACCGGAGCCGGCTCTGAGTATAGGGATATATGCGGAGACGCAGAGGTGCAAGGAAATGGGAGGAGGCACGGTGAGAAACAGGGAGAGACCACAGGAAGATAGAGGGCAACAACTTCCACAAGGTACTTGTATGGGTAGAATTGTTTGTATTTTGTGCAGAGGGGGTAATTTCAGATAAAATACAATTCTCCACCCTCTACGAAACAATTCCACTTTGTTCAGTAAGCCAGAAAGTCTTGGTCCCATGTGGACTGAATTTAATGCAAATAAGGTCCTTAATACACAAGTAAAGAATAAAGTTACTTATTCTCTACTGTAAGAAGTGCCACATTGCCCACTATTTGGGTCCTGTGCCCAGATTGTGACCATGCATGGCAGAGGTGAGATTCCCCCAACTCCAATTTGCTACACTCTCCAAGAGAGATAATTGTGATCAGAGGTGGAACTAGGGGAGGGTGTGAGCAGGGTCACTGCCCAGGGAGTAACCTGACTGGGGGCACGGAAATCTCATTTAGTGCATATGTTGCGGCACTGCATTGATTGACCGGTCAATCTGCACTGCTGCCTGTCACAGTGACATCCTGATCGGGCACTGTGATCAGCTATAGCACTGACCCAGGTGAGATAGTTCAGCACTTTACAAGGAGGGAACAGATGTTGTGGGTGACAGATGCTGGAGGTAGGCCAAGACTGTTGGCCAGAGTAACGTGGAGACTTACTGCACTCTGCATGCCCATCCTCTCCCTGACATCAGGGGAAGGAAGTGGCCCTGGGGTGTGTGTAGGTATGCCAGATGTCAGTGTATGCATAAGTAAGTATGCCTGTGTAGTGGGAGGTGTAGGGGCGTTAAGCTGGAGGACTTAAAACAGGCACAAAAGCACATAGATACCTCTGATTATACCGCACCAAATGCTGATAATATCATGCTGTAGCTGCACTTTACAGAAGATGATGCAGATGTCATCATTGGTTGGTGGGTTCATTAAATCAATCCATCATATCATAACCACACTGTGCATATGATGTACTGAATCAGTAACACCAGGAAGACATCTCCATGTTAGGAGTAGAGTTGAAGTTAACAGAATATGTCCAGCACTGTGGTGTGTAGCCCATAAATAATAATTGTGCACATTACCAGAACAACATACTGTCAACTGCAAGATCATTTTGCTGCTTGTAGCGTATGCTCATCCTGTACAGTGTTGTAGTAGATCCGTCTCTTCAGTGTTCACTGCAACAAAAGTAAGACATTGCATTAATATTACAGACGTTTGGGGGCTGAAATCTCACTTCGCTGCGGACAATTTCCCTTTGCATAAGATTCTTGTGATTATGTCAATGATGATCAATAACTGCATCATAACACAGCCGCTCTATACAGAAGATGTACTTGCTCTCATTGTCATTGAGGTAATACGTCACACAATGTACAGATATAGCAAGGATTATTTCTCCCACTTGTGCATTATGGCATTATGATGGGAAATGTTGTGAGATTCTGCATTATCAGCATCACTGAATCTTTTGGAAATTAAGTGATATTCTATGTTTTAATGCAATATTATGGGTGATCAGCCGGTAAAATAATAATAGCTTGCTGTATCTGTAGCCATGCTCTACCCATGATGTGCTGAACCAATGACTGCAGAGAGATTCAGAGTGCTAAACATGACTGGAACGCATCTCTGAATAATGGGCAGCAAAGCAGTGCAGAATAGGAGGTGAAAGTATTTAAAATGGAAGATCCTTAGCAGCTGTGTGGAGAGTAGACAGTACAGACTGACCAAGTAAATGGTAAAAGGAGTAACTTCAACATTACTTGGCTTTGTTCTCCACATTGAAGCTTTCCTCCTCTTTAAATCACTAATACTGATGCCATGTGTAACCTGTACTGAGAGTTATATAATCTACTGGCCTAGATGAAACCATATGATGCAAACAGGATCCATCCCACTCCAGATTCATAGAATTGAACCACCTCAACCTTTCATAACAATCACATAGAACTGCAGCTGTGCGCTACTGCACATGTTCTTGTTATGAATGGTAGTAGATGTGGTCCTTGGGTCTTTACTTCATACTGTAGCCACCCTCTACTCATGATGTATTGAATCAACGAAAACTTGCATGGTTCAGATCACAGGAAGGGGTAGAGTAGAGATGAAAATATTCAATGTGAAACCCGTAGCAGCCGGATTGTGTGGAGTCAATAAAACGACAAATACTAAATGGTAAATGAGAAATATACACATTGCTTATCTGTCTCTGTGTAGTAATTTTCCTTCTCTTCAACTGTCCTTCAAATTTTCTCTTTTGCAAGAAAAGGAACACATGGCTTCAATATTCACTTCTGTTCTGCAGTCATCCCTCCTGAAATAAAAGTTAAGCATTGCATTGTTATTATGATAATACATACAATAAACCTTGCTCCAAACCATTTGATGCAAAGCAAATCCACCTCCCACCCACAGCTGTGCTCCTTCTAGAGCATGCATGTCAAACTCCAGTCCTCGAGGGTCCCAAACAGGCCAGGTTTTCAGTAGGGATATCCTGAAAACCTGGCCTGTTTGCTGCCCTCGAGGACTGGAGTTTGACATCCTTGTTCTTGAGCTTCTACCACGCAAGTCATCCATGTGAGTGACACTGTACTGCAGTCCTGGTCTGCACACAATCTACTGAATCAATGACATCACACTGTAAAGGCAATCTACAAGATGTATTAGTTGTCCACACTTCCGAAATGTTACTTTTATGTCCAAATCACTTATTCCCATGACCTGATATTTGTATTTGTTATTTATAGGATTGTCACAAAGAGTTGATGAGGTCACCAAATGATAGTATGTAGAGAGAAAGAGAGATCTCAGAACAGAGCCCTGATGTATACCCACAAACAGATCAATAGAAGACGAAGACATGTTAGCAACAGAGATGGAGAATGTGTGACAGGAAAGTTATGATGAAAACCAGGATAGAACTGTGTTACGGATACCAAGAGAGAGTTTAGAATATGAAGGAGGAGAGTGATTGAGAGCATCAAACGCAGCAGATAGATCAAGTAGGATTAGTAGGGAAAAGTGACCTTGGGAATTTGCTTTAAGCACAGTCTGTAGAACGAGCTGTACGAAAGGCAGGTTGTAAAGGATCCAGGAGGGCATGTGATTTAAGAATGTTGACATTCTAGCAATTAGGAGACAAACAGCAGGAGGGATACAGGGCGGTAGTTAGTAAGGCACATAGGGTGTAGGTTGTTTCTGAGAAAAGGGTGACCACTACAGGCTTAAAGTAAGAGGGTAAAGAGCCAGAGAATAGGGAGGAATTGAAGATGTGGGTGAGAGTGGGGACTAAGAGATGCAGTAAGGTGTGAGGGGATACGATCTAGAGGGCATGTGGTAGAGGGAGAAGAGAAGATGATTAGCTTCCAGCTCTGTAAGAGAAGAAAAGGAGTCAAATGCAGAAGGAGAATTAGGTAGAAGGAGAGAAGGGGGAAGGGACAGAAGGAATCTCCTTGTGGGTGGCATCCACCTTGCCTCTGAAGTAGTCAAATGCTTGAGGAGAAGTGAAGGAAGGATGGCAAGTGTGAGGAGAAGGTTAGTGGAGGGAGTCAAATACAGGGAAAAAAAGACAGCGTAAATTAAATTTGAGTGTTGATGAATGTGAAAAAAAAGTAGTGTGGTTTGGCCCCAGAGAGCAGCTTTATACAGGACTGGAGACATTTTTACTGTAGAAAAATCAAATATCAATTGTGTGATTTCCTTCATAGGCATTAAGAACAGCGAGTGGAAGTGTGATGAACATGTTTGGGAATTTAGCCAAGGGTGTGGGCTAGAGGGACAAGTGTGTCAGAGCCTAGAGGGGGCATATAGATAGGAGGATAGCATTGTAAGAGTTAATAAGATTGTTAGTTTAAGCGGAAAGAGAGAGAGAGCAGAGAGGTTAGAGTAGATGTCAGAGGAGAGTTTAATTAAGCAGAGGCAAATCAGTGGGACAGGTAAGATGGGGTGAGGGGAATGACTGATTGTGAATGATGAGAGCAGAAGAGGTCATGTACAACTAGAGCCTTGTTAGTCAGAGAACGGACATTCCAGATGGCATAGGAGAAGGGAAGAGAAAAGTAAGGAAAGGAATGTGGATTACATTAGATAGGTTAACACTCTTAGCAGGGAGGCAGAGGCAGGGAGGCCCGATGTGTATATGAGCAGGTTCAAGATTATAAGAGATATCCCACACATCAGCAAACATAGAAGGAGACACAGAGATAGGTGTAGAGAGAGACAGAGATAGCTCTATGTAGAGAGAGAGGGACGTAGAGAGAATGAGACAGATAGGCGCAGAGAGAGGGGGCGCAGAGAGAGGAGGCGCCAAAAGAGGGGGCGCAGAGAGAGGGGGCACAGAGAATAGGATATTAAAGAGTGCTTTTCATTGAGCAGTGCAGAAATAGCTGCAATAGAGGTCTGTACAAATGGTGCAGTGTGTAGACACATGCAAAGGTAGGGGAAGGAAAGAGGAGAACATGTGGATAAAAGCAGGAGTGTGGAAGTTAGAGAAATTAGAAAAGTTTAACAGAGGAGTGAGGAAACAGCAAGCAGAAAGAACAAGAGAGAGGTTACATTGGGATGACGTTCTGTGGTAAAGAGAAAATGCTAGGAGAGAGCTTTCAAATATTAGAGGACATGAATTGAGGGAGCAAATGTATAAATCAAAACCTGAGGGGGAGGTATAGCACGAAAGCTTGCACAGCAGATTATAGTCTTAATGTTGCGTGTACCTGTCAGGGTATTCAAGAAGTTAAATTCTCACAAGTGCAGAGTTCATGATGAAATGCTGAATCTAGTCCCCCTCCAATTTAATTTTAATATAACTTTTCCATTCTTCATTACTGCAAAAAGCAAACAAAACAAAACCACATTGCATTACTATTTTCAAAATGGATTGAATGGCATATTCAACAGTGACTGTGTGATGCCAATATTCCCCACTCACTCGTAGTGAAGCACATATTGTACTAGTGTTGAAAGTAGGCCGGTAGAGTCAGGTACGCAGTACTGATAAAACAATAAGTGCCCGTCGTAAGTACCAGCTCCGCAACAGTGCGGGCATCACATTAGTGACGTGGATGAACATATATGGATAAGCCCATATTAAGGCATCACGTGACCAGAGCCGTCACTGACTGGGTATACGTAAAGACGCAGGGAGATGCAAGGAAAGGGAGGGAGAGAGACAGGGAGAAGATGTGAAACGGAGGAAGGCACGGATGGAGGGAGTTCTTCCGAGCTTCTGCGGGCCTCTCTCTTTCACTGGTGCATGCCGGGAGCTGGTCCCAACATCCACAAAGTGTGTGTGTATTATTGGTTGTATTTTATGGGGGTAGGAGGGTAGTGTGTATATTGTGTGTGTGGGAGTATTATATTGTGTGTAGAGGTGCAGAGGAGAGTACTAGATTGTGTATCTTGTGTAAGGGTGTTGTGTATATTGTGTTTGGAGCTATAATATTATTGGGGAGATTAGTATTGAGGAGGTATTATAGTGTGTATTGTGGGGAGTATTAGTGTGTGTATTGTTTGTGGGTGACAGATGCTGGGGGTATGCAGCAATCCCTGCACTGAGGTCCGAGGCGGCTCTGCATCGCTCGCACGCACTGTGGACGACCAAGCATGTGCCCATGATAATCATGGCCTTAGAGGGATGAGTGTGTCAGAGCCTAGAAGGGGTATATATATAATGGAGGAGGGTGGAGGAAGTAGGAGGAGGGAGGAGGAGATGATAGCATTGTAAAAGTTAACAAGATAGTTAGTTTAAGCAGAAAGTGAGGAGAGGTTAGAGATAAGGGTATATGTCAGAGGAGAGAGTTCAATTAAGCTGAGGTATCGAGTAGGACAGGGGTGAGGGGAATGAGAGGTGGTGGATGAGAGCAGAAGAGGTCATGTACAAATAGACCTTGTTAGTCAGAGAGCAGTCATTCCAGAGGGCACGTGAGAAGTGAAGAGTAAAGTGAGACATGGAATGTGGATTACATTAGATGGGTTAATACGCTTAGCAGGGAGGTGGAGAGAGAGAGGCAAGAGGCAGAGAGTGGTGCAGGGGTTGAGGAAGAGATGTTGCATGTACCTTATCAGAACATTAAAGAACATCAATTCACACTGGTGCAGAGTTGATGATGAATCCAGTTCACCTCCAATTCAATTTTAACAGAAATGTTTCATTCTTCATTACTGAAAAAAAAGAAAAGTAAAAAACATTTCATTACTATTTTCAAAATGGATTGAATTCCCCCAACAATGACTATGTGTTACCAATATATCCCTCTCAGTCCCACTGCAGCATATACTGTACCAGTGTGAAAGTAGGAAGGTACACAGTACCGGTAAAACAATACGTGCCGGTACTATGCACCATATGAATTATAAGGGGATGTAAATCTCCCAGTCTCTCTCCATATCCGCAACAGAGCGGGCTCCGGTCAGTGGCATGGATGCCCATATATGGGTATGCTCATATTTGGGCATCCCATGTCACTGACCGGAGCCGGCTCTGAGTATAGGGATATATGCGGAGACGCAGAGGTGCAAGGAAATGGGAGGAGGCACGGTGAGAAACAGGGAGAGACCACAGGAAGATAGAGGGCAACAACTTCCACAAGGTACTTGTATGGGTAGAATTGTTTGTATTTTGTGCAGAGGGGGTAATTTCAGATAAAATACAATTCTCCACCCTCTACGAAACAATTCCACTTTGTTCAGTAAGCCAGAAAGTCTTGGTCCCATGTGGACTGAATTTAATGCAAATAAGGTCCTTAATACACAAGTAAAGAATAAAGTTACTTATTCTCTACTGTAAGAAGTGCCACATTGCCCACTATTTGGGTCCTGTGCCCAGATTGTGACCATGCATGGCAGAGGTGAGATTCCCCCAACTCCAATTTGCTACACTCTCCAAGAGAGATAATTGTGATCAGAGGTGGAACTAGGGGAGGGTGTGAGCAGGGTCACTGCCCAGGGAGTAACCTGACTGGGGGCACGGAAATCTCATTTAGTGCATATGTTGCGGCACTGCATTGATTGACCGGTCAATCTGCACTGCTGCCTGTCACAGTGACATCCTGATCGGGCACTGTGATCAGCTATAGCACTGACCCAGGTGAGATAGTTCAGCACTTTACAAGGAGGGAACAGATGTTGTGGGTGACAGATGCTGGAGGTAGGCCAAGACTGTTGGCCAGAGTAACGTGGAGACTTACTGCACTCTGCATGCCCATCCTCTCCCTGACATCAGGGGAAGGAAGTGGCCCTGGGGTGTGTGTAGGTATGCCAGATGTCAGTGTATGCATAAGTAAGTATGCCTGTGTAGTGGGAGGTGTAGGGGCGTTAAGCTGGAGGACTTAAAACAGGCACAAAAGCACATAGATACCTCTGATTATACCGCACCAAATGCTGATAATATCATGCTGTAGCTGCACTTTACAGAAGATGATGCAGATGTCATCATTGGTTGGTGGGTTCATTAAATCAATCCATCATATCATAACCACACTGTGCATATGATGTACTGAATCAGTAACACCAGGAAGACATCTCCATGTTAGGAGTAGAGTTGAAGTTAACAGAATATGTCCAGCACTGTGGTGTGTAGCCCATAAATAATAATTGTGCACATTACCAGAACAACATACTGTCAACTGCAAGATCATTTTGCTGCTTGTAGCGTATGCTCATCCTGTACAGTGTTGTAGTAGATCCGTCTCTTCAGTGTTCACTGCAACAAAAGTAAGACATTGCATTAATATTACAGACGTTTGGGGGCTGAAATCTCACTTCGCTGCGGACAATTTCCCTTTGCATAAGATTCTTGTGATTATGTCAATGATGATCAATAACTGCATCATAACACAGCCGCTCTATACAGAAGATGTACTTGCTCTCAATGGTCATGGAGGTAATACGTCACACAATGTACAGATATAGCAAGGATTATTTCTCCCACTGGTGCATTATGGCATTATGATGGGAAATGTTGTGAGATTCTGCATTATCAGCATCACTGAATCTTTTGGAAATTAAGTGATATTCTATGTTTTAATGCAATATTATGGATGATCAGCCGGTAAAATAATAATAGCTTGCTGTATCTGTAGCCATGCTCTACCCATGATGTGCTGAACCAATGACTGCAGAGAGATTCAGAGTGGTAAACATGACTGGAACGCATCTCTGAATAATGGGCAGCAAAGCAGTGCAGAATAGGAGGTGAAAGTATTTAAAATGGAAGATCCTTAGCAGCTGTGTGGGGAGTAGACAGTACAGACTGACCAAGTAAATGGTAAAAGGAGTAACTTCAACATTACTTGGCTTTGTTCTCCACATTGAAGCTTTCCTCCTCTTTAAATCACTAATACTGATGCCATGTGTAACCTGTACTGAGAGTTATATAATCTACTGGCCTAGATGAAACCATATGATGCAAACAGGATCCATCCCACTCCAGATTCATAGAATTGAACCACCTCAACCTTTCATAACAATCACATAGAACTGCAGCTGTGCGCTACTGCACATATTCTTGTTATGAATGGTAGTAGATGTGGTCCTTGGGTCTTTACTTCATACTGTAGCCACCCTCTACTCATGATGTATTGAATCAACGAAAACTTGCATGGTTCAGATCACAGGAAGGGGTAGAGTAGAGATGAAAATATTCAATGTGAAACCCGTAGCAGCCGGATTGTGTGGAGTCAATAAAACGACAAATACTAAATGGTAAATGAGAAATATACACATTGCTTATCTGTCTCTGTGTAGTAATTTTCCTTCTCTTCAACTGTCCTTCAAATTTTCTCTTTTGCAAGAAAAGGAACACATGGCTTCAATATTCACTTCTGTTCTGCAGTCATCCCTCCTGAAATAAAAGTTAAGCATTGCATTGTTATTATGATAATACATACAATAAACCTTGCTCCAAACCATTTGATGCAAAGCAAATCCACCTCCCACCCAAAGCTGTGCTCCTTCTAGAGCATGCATGTCAAACTCCAGTCCTCGAGGGTCCCAAACAGGCCAGGTTTTCAGTAGGGATATCCTGAAAACCTGGCCTGTTTGCTGCCCTCGAGGACTGGAGTTTGACATCCTTGTTCTTGAGCTTCTACCACGCAAGTCATCCATGTGAGTGACACTGTACTGCAGTCCTGGTCTGCACACAATCTACTGAATCAATGACATCACACTGTAAAGGCAATCTACAAGATGTATTAGTTGTCCACACTTCCGAAATGTTACTTTTATGTCCAAATCACTTATTCCCATGACCTGATATTTGTATTTGTTATTTATAGGATTGTCACAAAGAGTTGATGAGGTCACCAAATGATAGTATGTAGAGAGAAAGAGAGATCTCAGAACAGAGCCCTGATGTATACCCACAGACAGATCAATAGAAGACGAAGACATGTTAGCAACAGAGATGGAGAATGTGTGACAGGAAAGTTATGATGAAAACCAGGATAGAACTGTGTTACGGATACCAAGAGAGAGTTTAGAATATGAAGGAGGAGAGTGATTGAGAGCATCAAACGCAGCAGATAGATCAAGTAGGATTAGTAGGGAAAAGTGACCTTGGGAATTTGCTTTAAGCACAGTCTGTAGAACGAGCTGTACGAAAGGCAGGTTGTAAAGGATCCAGGAGGGAATGTGATTTAAGAATGTTGACATTCTAGCAATTAGGAGACAAACAGCAGGAGGGATACAGGGCGGTAGTTAGTAAGGCACATAGGGTGTAGGTTGTTTCTGAGAAAAGGGTGACCACTACAGGCTTAAAGTAAGAGGGTAAAGAGCCAGAGAATAGGGAGGAATTGAAGATGTGGGTGAGAGTGGGGACTAAGAGATGCAGTAAGGTGTGAGGGGATACGATCTAGAGGGCATGTGGTAGAGGGAGAAGAGAAGATGATTAGCTTCCAGCTCTGTAAGAGAAGAAAAGGAGTCAAATGCAGAAGGAGAATTAGGTAGAAGGAGAGAAGGGGGAAGGGACAGAAGGAATCTCCTTGTGGGTGGCATCCACCTTGCCTCTGAAGTAGTCAAATGCTTGAGGAGAAGTGAAGGAAGGATGGCAAGTGTGAGGAGAAGGTTAGTGGAGGGAGTCAAATACAGGGAAAAAAAGACAGCGTAAATTAAATTTGAGTGTTGATGAATGTGAAAAAAAAGTAGTGTGGTTTGGCCCCAGAGAGCAGCTTTATACAGGACTGGAGACATTTTTACTGTAGAAAAATCAAATATCAATTGTGTGATTTCCTTCATAGGCATTAAGAACAGCGAGTGGAAGTGTGATGAACATGTTTGGGAATTTAGCCAAGGGTGTGGGCTAGAGGGACAAGTGTGTCAGAGCCTAGAGGGGGCATATAGATAGGAGGATAGCATTGTAAGAGTTAATAAGATTGTTAGTTTAAGCGGAAAGAGAGAGAGAGCAGAGAGGTTAGAGTAGATGTCAGAGGAGAGTTTAATTAAGCAGAGGCAAATCAGTGGGACAGGTAAGATGGGGTGAGGGGA
>NW_027454193.1:87500-95066 GCF_040206685.1 Ascaphus truei | reverse complement strand
GGGGAAAGGGGAGTGGGGGGGGGGAAGGGGGCTCACCCCCCCCCCCCGTTCCCCGTGACTCGCGGCTCGCCCCCAACCCCCCGTTCCCCGTGACTCACGGCTCACCCCCCCCCCCCCGTGCCTCGTGACTCGCCCCCCCCCCCTCCCCTCCCCTCCCCCGGCGCCCGCTTTCCCCCGATGTGCCGCCCGGCTGAGTGAGGCGTGTTCAGGCGGCGGCAGGAAGCGCCCTGTGTGGGCCTGAGGCGCGAGGCTCCGCGCCTGAAATAGGAGAGTTACTGGCAGTGCTGTGCCTTACCTGAGTGGGAGGTAGCGCCGGGGAGGTAAGGGGGCGGCTGGGGTTGGAGGGCCGCGCTTCCCCTCCATCTGGAGCCAGTGCAGGGCGGCGCACGTGATGGGGGGGGGGGGGGGACAGAGGGGGGGAGGGTGTGTGTGTATGTGTATGTGTGTGTGTGTGTGTGTGTGTGTGTGTGTGTGTGTGTGTGTGTGTGTGTGTGTGTCCTGTCTGTCTATCTGTGTGCTGTCTGTGTATCTCAGTATGTGTGTGTGTGTATCTTTGTGTGTGTGTGTGTGTGTGTATCTTTGTGTGTATCTCAGTGTGTGTGTGTGTGTGTGTGTGTGTGTGTCCTGTCTGTGTATCTCAGTGTGTGTGTGTGTATCTGTGTGTGTCTCAGTGTGTGTGTATCTTTGTGTGTGTCTCAGTGTCCTGCCTGTGTGTCTCCGTGTGTGTGTGTGTGTGTGTGTGTGTGTGTGTGTGTGTGTGTGTGTGTGTGTGTGTGTGTGTGTGTGTGTGTGTGTGTGTGTGTGTGTGTGTGTGTGTGTGTGTATCTCTGTGTGAGTGTATGTGTGTGTCCGGCCAATGAGAGGTGTGCGGGGGCGGGCCAAGGGAGCCAATGAGATTGCTGCTAGGACACAGGGAGACACATACAGACCCGGACACATAGGACACTTTCAGAAATATATAGTAGATATATAATATAATATATATATACTAGCTGAGAGACCCGGCGTTGCCCGGGATGTAAATGCGTAATAGGTAGTATTATTTATAAATGGTGGAACAATAGGTGACTGTTTGTTGTAAAGGTTGGATAATAATATTGAAAAGAAAGATGGAAGAAAATGTAATACGATGTTGTATAAAAATGGTTTATTGTAACCACACCACAGTACAATGTATATTTTGGTGCCATAAGTGATGTAAAAATCTGAGTCGTGTGTCCTGCTAGGGTGTGAGGCGGCGGGTGGCGTGTGGGTTGTGAGTGCTGTGTGCGAGTGGGGGTCCTGCTAGGGTGTGAGGCGGCGGGTGGTGCGTGGGTTGTGAGTGCTGTCTGAGTGGGGGTCCTGCAAGGGTGTGAGGCGGCGGCTGGCGAGTGGGTTGTGAGTGCTGTCTGTGAGTGGGGGTCCTGCTAGGGTGTGAGGCGGTGGGTCAGTGATGTCGGTGCGTAGGGGCGGGAGGCAGCAGGTGTGTGTGGCGGGTGTCTGTTGAGTGCGTGCAGTGGCTGTGAGGCGGTGGGTGAAAGGCAGAGGCGGCCGGAGTAAGGGCGGGTGAAAGGCAGAGGCGGGGGTGGGGAGGCGGTAAGGCGGGCATGAAGGCGAAGGGCGGCGGGAAGGGGAGGAGGGGGTGGAGGAGGGGGGCAAGGGGTGGAGGAGGGGGGCAAGGGGTGGAGGAGGGGGGAAGGGTTAGAGGAGGGGGGGGGGAAGGGTTAGAGGAGGGGGGGGAAGGGTTAGAGGAGGGGGGGAAGGGTTAGAGGAGGGGGGGAAGGGTTAGAGGAGGGGGGGAAGGGTTAGAGGAGGGGGTGGAAGTGTGGGAGGGGGTGGGAGGGGAAAGGGGAAAAAGAGGTGGAGGGGGGGGGAAGAGGAGCGGAGGGGGGGTGGAAAGGGGAGCGGAGGGGGGTGAAGGGGAGCGGAGGGGGGGGGAAGGGGAGCGGAGGGGGGGAAGGGGAGCGGGGGGGGAAGGGGAGCGGGGGGGGGGAAGGGGAGAAGTGGTGGGAAGGGGGAGGAGGGGGGAGGTGGTGGAAAGGGGGAGAAGGGGGGAGGTGGTGGAAAGGGGGAGAAGGGGGGAGGTGGTGGGAAGGGGGAGAAGGGGGGAGGTGGTGGGAAGGGGGGAGGTGGTGGGAAGGAGGGAGGTGGTGGGAAGGAGGCGGAGGGGGAAGGTGGTGGAAAGGGAGAGAAGGGGGGATGTGGTGGGAAGGGGGAGGAGGGGGAAGGTGGTGGGAAGGGGGAGGAGGGGGAAGGTGGTGGGAAGGGGGAGGAGGGGGGAGGTGGTGGGAAGGGGGGGGATGGTGGAGGTGGTGGGAAGGGGGGGGAGGTGGTGGGAAGGGGGGGAGGTGGTGGAAAGGGGGGGGAGGTGGTGGGAAGGGGGGGGAGGGGTGAGGTGGTGGGAAGGGGGAGGAGGTGGGAAGGGGGAGGCGGGGGGGAAGGCGGGGGGTGGGAGGAGGTGGGAAGGCGGGGGGTGGGAGGCGGTGGGATGGCGGGGGGTGGGAGGCGGTGGGAAGGGGGGTGGGAGGCGGTGGGAAGGGGGGGGAGGCGGTGGGAAGGGGGGGGGAGGCGGTGGGAAGGGGGGGAGGGAGGCGGTGGGAAGGGGGGGGAGGGAGGCGGTGGGAAGGGGGGGGGGGAGGCGGTGGAAAGGGGGGGGGGGAGGCGGTGGGAAGGGGGGGTGGGAGGCGGTGGGAAGGGGGGGGGGGAGGCGGTGGGGGGAGGCGGTGGGAAGGGGTGGGGGGAGGCGGTGGGAAGGGGGGGAGTCGGTGGAAGGGGGGGAAGGGGGGGGGCGGGGGGGGAGGCGGTGGGAAGGGGGGGGGAGGCGGTGGGAAGGGGGGGAGGCGGTGGGAAGGGGGGGGGAGGCAGTGGGAAGGGGGGGGGGGAGGCGGTGGGAAGGGGGGGTGGAGGGGAGGTGAAGGGGGGGGTGGAAGGGAGGTGAAGGGGGGGGGGTGGAGGGGAGGTGGATGGGAGGTGAAGGGGGGTGGTGAAGGGGGGGGGTGGAGGGGAGGTGAAGGGGGGGGGAGGTAAATGGGGAGGTGAAGGGGGGTGGAAGGGAGAAGTGGAGTGAGGGGAGGTGAAAGGGGGTGAGGGGAGGTGATGGGTGGGTGAGGGGAGGTGAAGGCCGCTCACTCACCCGTCCGGCAGGTCCCACGTGGATCTGAGGCGGGAGGCAGCGTGTTGTGGCCGCTCTCCCGCTGTGTCCCGGGCGCTCGCTCGCTCCCCCGCTGACTGTAGCGGCGCCGGGGGGGGGGGGGGGGTATCGGGGAGACACTGACACTGGAGGGGAGGGGGGGTGGAGGGGAGGTGAAGGGGGGGTGGAGGGGAGGTGAAGGCCGCTCACTCACCCATCCGGCAGGTCCCACGCGGATCTGAGGCGGGAGGCAGCGTGTTGTGGCCGCTCCCCCGCTGTGTCCCGGGCGCCGCCATCTTGGGCACTCGGCGCCGCGAGGCAGCCTGCCTGGCCACTGGCTGTTCCCCCGCCGGGGAGGGGGTGAGTTGTAGCGCCGGGGAGGGGGGGGGGCATGTATATGTGTGGGGGGGGGAGAGGTGGGAGTTATAGAGGGGGGGTCTCGCACGGCCGCTGACACTGGGTGGGGGGGGGGGGCGCTGAAGGGGTAATAATAGTGTGTGTGTCCCGCTGACTGTAGCGGCGCCGGGGGAGGGGGGGGGTCTGGGTGAAAGCGCGGGAGACACGGGGAGAGGAGGAGGTGCGCGCGGGTGCTGCTAACACTGTGAGCCCCGCTAATGTATGTAACAGTGTGTGTGTGTGTGTGTGTGTGTGTGTGTGTGTGTGTGTGTGTGTGTGTGTGTGTGTGTCACTGTGTGTGTGTCACTGTGTGTGTGTGTCACTGTGTGTGTGTGTCACTGTGTGTGTGTCTGTCACTGTGTGTGTGTGTCCCTGTGTGTGTGTGTGTGTGTGTGTGTGTGTGTGTGTGTGTGTGTGTGTGTGTGTGTGTGTGTGTGTGTGTGTGTGTGTGTGTCTGTCACTGTGTGTGTGTGTGTGTGTGTGTGTGTCCCTGTGTGTGTGTGTGTGTGTGTGTCCCTGTGTGTGTCCGTGTGTCCGTGTGTGTGTGTGTCCGTGTGTGTGTGTGTGTGTGTGTGTTTGTGTGTGTGTGTCCCTGTGTGTGTAGGTGGTGTGTGTGTGTCCCTGTGTGTCCTTTGGCCCGTCACTCCGCCTCAGGCCAATGAGAGGTGTGCGGGGGCGGGCGGGCCAAGGGACCAATGAGATTTCCCCTAGGGACACCGGACATCCAGGCAGGCAGGCAAACATACAGTGCTTTCACTAATATAGTATACTAGCTGAGAGACCCGGTGTTGCCCGGGATGTAAATGCGTAATAGGTAGTATTATTTATAAATGGTGGAACAATAGGTGACTGTTTGTTGTAAAGGTTGGATAATAATATTGAAAAGAAAGATGGAAGAAAATGTAATACGATGTTGTATAAAAATGGTTTATTGTAACCACACCACAGTACAATGTATATTTTGGTGCCATAAGTGATGTAAAAATCTGAGTCGTGTGTCCTGCTAGGGTGTGAGGCGGCGGGTGGCGTGTGGGTTGTGAGTGCTGTGTGCGAGTGGGGGTCCTGCTAGGGTGTGAGGCGGCGGGTGGTGCGTGGGTTGTGAGTGCTGTCTGAGTGGGGGTCCTGCAAGGGTGTGAGGCGGCGGCTGGCGAGTGATTGTGAGTGCTGTCTGTGAGTGGGGGTCCTGCTAGGGTGTGAGGCGGTGGGTCAGTGATGTCGGTGCGTAGGGGCGGGAGGCAGCAGGTGTGTGTGGCGGGTGTCTGTTGAGTGCGTGCAGCGGCTGTGAGGCGGTGGGTGAAAGGCAGAGGCGGCCGGAGTAAGGGCGGGTGAAAGGCAGAGGCGGGGGTGGGGAGGCGGTAAGGCGGGCATGAAGGCGAAGGGCGGCGGGAAGGGGAGGAGGGGGTGGAGGAGGGGGGCAAGGGGTGGAGGAGGGGGGCAAGGGGTGGAGGAGGGGGGAAGGGTTAGAGGAGGGGGGGGGAAGGGTTAGAGGAGGGGGGGGAAGGGTTAGAGGAGGGGGGGAAGGGTTAGAGGAGGGGGGGAAGGGTTAGAGGAGGGGGGGAAGGGTTAGAGGAGGGGGTGGAAGTGTGGGAGGGGGTGGGAGGGGAAAGGGGAAAAAGAGGTGGAGGGGGGGGGAAGAGGAGCGGAGGGGGGGTGGAAAGGGGAGCGGAGGGGGGTGAAGGGGAGCGGAGGGGGGGGGAAGGGGAGCGGAGGGGGGGAAGGGGAGCGGGGGGGGGAAGGGGAGCGGGGGGGGAAGGGGAGAAGTGGTGGGAAGGGGGAGGAGGGGGGAGGTGGTGGAAAGGGGGAGAAGGGGGGGAGGTGGTGGAAAGGGGGAGAAGGGGGGAGGTGGTGGGAAGGGGGAGAAGGGGGGAGGTGGTGGGAAGGGGGGAGGTGGTGGGAAGGAGGGAGGTGGTGGGAAGGAGGCGGAGGGGGAAGGTGGTGGAAAGGGAGAGAAGGGGGGATGTGGTGGGAAGGGGGAGGAGGGGGAAGGTGGTGGGAAGGGGAGGAGGGGGAAGGTGGTGGGAAGGGGGAGGAGGGGGGAGGTGGTGGGAAGGGGGGGATGGTGGAGGTGGTGGGAAGGGGGGGGAGGTGGTGGGAAGGGGGGGAGGTGGTGGAAAGGGGGGGGGAGGTGGTGGGAAGGGGGGGGAGGGGTGAGGTGGTGGGAAGGGGGAGGAGGTGGGAAGGGGGAGGCGGGGGGTGGGAGGAGGTGGGAAGGCGGGGGGTGGGAGGCGGTGGGATGGCGGGGGGTGGGAGGCGGTGGGAAGGGGGGGGGGGGAGGCGGTGGGGAAGGGGGGTGGGAGGCGGTGGGAAGGGGGGGGAGGCGGTGGGAAGGGGGGGGGAGGCGGTGGGAAGGGGGGGGAGGCGGTGGGAAGGGGGGGGGAGGCGGTGGGAAGGGGGGGGGGAGGCGGTGGGAAGGGGGGGAGGGAGGCGGTGGGAAGGGGGGGGGAGGGAGGCGGTGGGAAGGGGGGGGGGAGGCGGTGGAAAGGGGGGGGGGAGGCGGTGGGAAGGGGGGGGTGGGAGGCGGTGGGAAGGGGGGGTGGGAGGCGGTGGGGGGAGGCGGTGGGAAGGGGTGGGGGGAGGCGGTGGGAAGGGGGGGAGTCGGTGGGAAGGGGGGGAAGGGGGGGGGCGGGGGGGAGGCGGTGGGAAGGGGGGGGGAGGCGGTGGGAAGGGGGGGGAGGCGGTGGGAAGGGGGGGGGAGGCAGTGGGAAGGGGGGGGGGAGGCGGTGGGAAGGGGGGGTGGAGGGGAGGTGAAGGGGGGGGTGGAAGGGAGGTGAAGGGGGGGGGTGGAGGGGAGGTGGATGGGAGGTGAAGGGGGGGTGGTGAAGGGGGGGGGTGGAGGGGAGGTGAAGGGGGGGTGGAGGGGGGGAGGTAAATGGGGAGGTGAAGGGGGGTGGTGAGAAGTGGAGGTGAGGGGAGGTGAAAGGGGTGAGGGGAGGTGATGGGTGGGAGTGAGGGGAGGTGAAGGCCGCTCACTCACCCGTCCGGCAGGTCCCACGTGGATCTGAGGCGGGAGGCAGCGTGTTGTGGCCGCTCTCCCGCTGTGTCCCGGGCGCTCGCTCGCTCCCCCGCTGACTGTAGCGGCGCCGGGGGGGGGGGGGGGGTATCGGGGAGACACTGACACTGGAGGGGAGGGGGGGTGGAGGGGAGGTGAAGGGGGGGTGGAGGGGAGGTGAAGGCCGCTCACTCACCCATCCGGCAGGTCCCACGTGGATCTGAGGCGGGAGGCAGCGTGTTGTGGCCGCTCCCCCGCTGTGTCCCGGGCGCCGCCATCTTGGGCACTCGGCGCCGCGAGGCAGCCTGCCTGGCCACTGGCTGTTCCCCCGCCGGGGAGGGGTGAGTTGTAGCGCCGGGGAGGGGGGGGCATGTATATGTGTGGGGGGGGGAGAGGTGGGAGATATAGAGGGGGGGTCTCGCACGGCCGCTGACACTGGGTGAGGGGGGGGGGGGGCGCTGAAGGGGTAATAATAGTGTGTGTGTCCCGCTGACTGTAGCGGCGCCGGGGGAGGGGGGGGGTCTGGGTGAAAGTGCGGGAGACACGGGGAGAGGAGGAGGTGCGCGCGGGTGCTGCTAACACTGTGAGCCCCGCTAATGTATGTAACAGTGTGTGTGTGTGTGTGTGTGTGTGTCACTGTGTGTGTGTCACTGTGTGTGTGTCACTGTGTGTGTGTGTCACTGTGTGTGTGTCTGTCACTGTGTGTGTGTGTCCCTGTGTGTGTGTGTGTGTGTGTGTGTGTGTGTGTGTGTGTGTGTGTGTGTGTGTGTGTGTGTGTGTGTGTGTGTGTGTGTGTGTGTGTGTCTGTCACTGTGTGTGTGTGTGTGTGTGTGTCCCTGTGTGTGTGTGTGTGTGTGTGTGTGTGTCCCTGTGTGTGTCCGTGTGTCCGTGTGTGTGTGTGTCCGTGTGTGTGTGTGTGTGTGTGTTTGTGTGTGTGTGTCCCTGTGTGTGTGTGTGTGTGTGTCCCTGTGTGTCCTTTGGCCCGTCACTCCGCCTCAGGCCAATGAGAGGTGTGCGGGGGCGGGCGGGCCAAGGGACCAATGAGATTTCCCCTAGGGACACCGGACATCCA
>NW_027454193.1:0-82500 GCF_040206685.1 Ascaphus truei | reverse complement strand
GGAAGGTAGAGAGGTGGGAGAGGATGGGGGTGTAAGGGAGAGAGAGAAGGAGAGATGGGGTATAAGACAGGGAGTGGGGAGAGTGATTTCGGCAGAAAATGTGCCACCCTTAACCTCTGACCCTCCAGCTTCAGGGCACGACCTCTTGTTCTGGCGCTTCTCTTTCTCTGAAATATGCTCCCCCCCTGTACGTGGTTGAAGTACTTGCTGTATTTGAACGTTTCTATCATAACCCCCCCCTACCCCCCCTCGCCCCCCGTCTCCCTTCTCTCCTCTAAAATGGACATATTAAGGTCACGTAGTTTTTCTTGATAAGTCTTATGCTGAAGACCCTGCACCATCATAGTAGCCCAAGTTATTTACATGCGTCCTGAGATCTGGTCTACACAACGGAACACAGAAGTCAGAACGGAACACAGAACTCAGAACAGAACACAGAACTCAGAACGGAACACAGAACTCAGAACGGAACACAGAACTCAGAACGGAACACAGAACTCAGAACGGAACACAGAACTCAGAACGGAACACAGAACTCAGAACGGAACACAGAACTCAGAACGGAACACAGAACTCAGAACGGAACACAGAACTCAGAACGGAACACAGAACTCAGAACGGAACACAGAACTCAGAACGGAACACAGAACTCAGAACGGAACACAGAACTCAGAACGGAACACAGAACTCAGAACGGAACACAGAACTCAGAACGGAACACAGAACTCAGAACGGAACACAGAACTCAGAACGGAACACAGAACTCAGAACAGAACACAGAACTCAGAACGGAACACAGAACTCAGAACGGAACACAGAACTCTAGGTGATGTCTCCCAATGATCTCTAAAGTCTCCGCTCCCCGCTCTCCACACAACCTAACCATGTACCCACTTTCATTTTCCCATGGTTCAGGTCTACAAGCCATCTGGCCACTCTCACCGTTTTGGGGTCAGTAAGCAGTTTGATAGGTGTACGTGGCATCTACTTAATAATAATAATAATAACAATAACTTTATTTCATATAGCACTTTTCTCCCCATGGGACACAAAGCGCTTCACAATTACAGTACAGCAACACATAGTTTTGAGTAGTACATTTGCCACAGCTGGACGTGCCTTTATTACTCCGCATTGTTGTGAGTGGGATTCTGGTTTTTACCGCCAGACCAGCAGCATCACGACACTCTATTTGTAAAACTTTAATTGTCTTTTTAATTATTTTTTCATAAATTAGCTTAGCTGTATTTCAGCCATTTTTATCTGTTTTTTTTATATCTGTATTTGTTTGTGGTGTGGTTTCTGTGTTTGTTGTGTCTGTTGTGCTTTTGTGTGCTAGTATTGTATTGTTTGTCTTTCTGTTTGTCTTATATAGCAGCGTACACTATGATTTTCTCGTGTTTAACCCTGCATGTCCTGAGACACTTCTCTGTGGATTAAATCAAGCCCATCCGGGGGTGCCAGATTGGGCTTCCCAACAAGGTTTCCCCAATACCATCTACAGATGCAGCCACCAGTACTAGAACCCTTGCCTTGGGAAATTCTGGGGGCAGTCTCACAGTAAATGCCTCAACAGTGCTGCGAGATTCTTAATGGCCCATCGGATTAACACAGCGAGAGGTCCCTGCAGTCCCATTCAGTGTGTGTTAATCCGATGGGCCATTAAGAATCTCACAGCAATGTTGAGGCATTTACTGCGAGACTGCCCCCAGAATCTCCCAGAATTTCCCAGGTACAAGTGTTCTGATACTGGTGGCTGCACCTTTTCCAGCATTGGACATCTATTGGACATTTTTGAGACACCGTTCTGTGTTTGTTATGTGTAGCAGTGCCAAATGTAAAGCTAACAGAGTTCAAGTGCAATCATCATATCCTTTGTCTACTACTGTTAGCATTCTGGGAAAAGACCGTCTAGGTATCTCATTGTCTAGGTATCTCATTGTCTAGGTATCTCATTGTCTAGGTATCTCATTGTCTAGGTATCTCATTGTCTAGGTATCTCATTGTCTAGGTATCTCATTGTCCTTGTCTCTTGTAGTAACGCTGCTTTAATAGTCCCAATAGATGGATTTTGAAAGGCAGGTCCATTTTAAGTTTGGGAAACCCCACCCACAAGACGTCTCGGGGTCTTTAACTCCCTCTTTTAGAAGGTTGTATGGTTTTTTCTTCCAAACCTTCTATAAAATCCCTGGAGAGAAAAAAAACCCCTATGGAGAGATGTACGAGTTTGAGGTCTGGGTAGCACCTGTGTAAGGCCATATTTATTAGGATCTGGGGGTCGTGCCTCAAACTACAAATCCCAACACCAAGAAATGTCCCTGACACTTTCCTCAGCCGGACTATAGGATATACTGTACACTACCGACACACTTTATTGAAGTGTGGTCGGTACCGCAAGCCGGGAAATCTCCCGGCTTGCTAGTGGCCGCCCCTCGGCGTGCCGCGCGTCATAGACGCGCGGTCACGCGTCATCGGGAGCGTGCGCCCCCTGCACGCGTGTCCAGGGGCTCCCCGAGGGATTGCGGGACAGCGGCAGGGGGTTCCGGGGGACCCGGCGGACCCGGCAGCGGTAGGGAGAGCGCCCCGATCGGAGGGCGCTCTTCCGCTGCTTCGGCGTGCGCCCGTCACACTCGGGCGCGCGCCAGGCTACTGCTGCGGCACAGAACGGGCAAATGCTCGAATAAACTGTGCCGCAGCAGTAGCTTTAAACCCCCTGAAATACGGTAAGGTGAATGAGGGTAATGCCCCCTTGTGGCCGCTTGCAATAATACATCTTGTGTTGAGTGTCAAGAGGTATGGAAAAGAAGGACCCATTAAAGTCAAAACATCTATGACAGGTGGATTTAAGAGACAAGATGTTCATAAAATCTTGTATATTTGCCAAAACACTGTGTTGGCTTGTTAAAGGGCCACTGTAAGTCTCCATGTACCATTGGGTTTCCATACCGGGTTTCCATAATGGCCCAATTATTTACAGATGTACATTCTCTGACCTTCTGTAGCAAAGAGTTAATAGTTTGGTGGACAGAGGGCGGTCAGGTCCCTGGATCAGTGGGAAACTATTCCGATGGAACTCTAGGTGAGGTTCGTTTTATGAAGTGACCCAGGCCGCAGAGGTTCGCATGTCCGCCAACAGGGGGGGAGAGGCGGGACAAGTGTCCCGGGCCCGGTGGCTGTGGGGGGCCCTGTGGTGGCCAGACAAAGCAGTTGGGCCCGACTTCTTTGCCCGGCTGCCATTCCTCTCATCGCCGCCGGCCTCTATCATTAACACTGTCCCACGCCGAGCTTCTGATGTCAGCTTCTGGGATCAGCTTCCGGCGCGCGCCGGCACGAGAGAGAGAGAGCCGGCGCGCACTGGCATCAAAATCTCGGCGTGGGACTGTGTTAGTGAGGGAGGCCCGTAGCTGAGGAGAGCCGGGCCCAGCGGCAGTGAGAGGATTGGCAGCTGGTCAAAGAAGTTGGGGGATAGCCGGGGCAGTAGGGCCCCGAGACCATCTCCAAGGTAGGTACTTTTGTATTTATTTGGTGGATTTTAAAAACAAAATGTGGGGAGTGGTGTTGGGGGGTGGGGGGGTGTGGTATGTATTATGGGGGGGTTGGTATATCTTTGAGGGATGGAGGGGTTGGTATGTATTTGGGGGTGGGGGAAAGTTTGAACGTATTTGGTGGGTGGGGGGTTGGTATGTATTATGGGGGGGTTGGTATGTATTATGGGGGGGGTTGGTATATCTTTGAGGGATGGAGGGAGTTTGGTATGTATTTGGGGGTGGGGGGAAGCTTGGTATGTATTTGGGGGTGGGGGGAAGTTTGGTACGTATTTGGTGGGTGGGGGGTTGGTATGTATTGGGGGGGGGTTTGGTGGGGGTTGGTATGTTGGTGGATTTTTTTCTTATGTTTTTTGTGGGGTGGATTGTGTGTGTAGGGGGAGGGAATGAGTGTGAGATGGGGGGATTGAGTGATAGTGGAGTAATTGATGGAGGGGGTGCAGAGTGAGAGGAGAGGGGGTGTAAGAGAGGGGGTGAGGGAGGGAGTGAGTGAGGAAAAGAGAAGAGTGAGACGGAGGGTAGAGAAATACATGCAAGGCAGGTGGGAGGGATTGAGTGAGAGTGGGATAATTGATGGAGGGGGGTGGAGACGGAGAAGAGAGAGGGGGTGAGTGAGGAAGAGGGAGTGAGATAGAAATACATGGGAGGAGAGGGTGAAATGGGGGGACTCGGAATACCATCGACATGGGGGGGGGGGAGGTTGGGGTTTTCCCGGTCATAACTCTAGTCCTGGGTCCCAGGAAATCTGGTCCGGAACAGGATTTGGACAAGCATTGGGTCGACTGTAGCCGGTAAGCTGAGTGGGTCAAAAGCATTAGAGCTTGTTATAGGTGCCAACTATATACTGTAGATCAGACATAATGACAAGTGTCTGGTTACAGGTAACTCGCCGGAGACAACACATTGCCAACATCTACAGCGATGCCAAGAGTTCCTCATGTGGCTCCTTCCTGTGTTTTACAGATAAACAGCTGCCCTATCATTGTTATTACCATATACGTGTAAGGCGCCGACATATTGCGTAGCGCAGCACGACAGGGTGGGAGGATGAAAATAGGATAACCACCATTAACATACATCGTTACAGTAGGTGAGGAAGGCACTGCCCCAAGGAGCTTGCAATCTATAAGGAAAGGGTAAGTGGAAACCTGAGTTACAGGGGGAGTGAGAAGGTTGGTGTGGTTCGGACTGTAACACAGCAGCTGTAACATCAGCACACGGCGGACACCCTTTGGCTGCCGCCCTCGGGTCGGCTCTCACAGAGAGTTCTGAGGTGAAGTGATATCAGCTGTGCCGCAAACAGACAATCGCTGCTGATGCCGGGAGGAGGGGGGGGGGAGGGAGGAGAAGGTGACGCAACGCCAGGTCTTTCAAGCTGTGCGGTCCTTCCTTGATCAAGTTAACCCTGTCCACGCTGGCTTAGTGGACAGGAGCAGTGGTTGGGGGAAGTATGGTGGGGAGACTCTCCTTGGGGGGCCGTCTTTGGTGCGACTCGCGTGTTCTCCTCCGCCCTACAAAGACTTGATTAGCAATACGATATATGTAACCCCCAAACCGTAACCCACAAACCGTAACCCTTAACCCATAAATGTAACCCCTAAACCTAACCCCCAAACCTAACCCATAACCCTAACCTTAACTCCCAAATCTAACCCCATAACCCCTAACATTAACCCCATAACACCTAACCCATAACGTTAACCCATTAACCACTAAACCGTTACCCCGAACCTTAACCCTTAAACCTTAATTCCTGACCCCTAACCTCAACCCATAAACTTAACCCCTAAACCTTCCCTCCTAACCTTAACCCCTAACCTTAACCCCTAAACCTACCTCCACCAACCCAATGGAGGCAAAAAAAAAAACTGCTGCGGCCATCCGCCGGCGGCAAAACGGCCACAACAAAGACTCCCGTTCTGTCTCTGTTCCCCTCTCCCCTTCCACTCCCGCTCGTCTTCCCCCACAATAAAACCTTTGGCTTTGTTGATTAACCCCTAGAATTACTTTGCTCGGGCTTATAAAGGAGCTCGATGTAAGGGTTAGCACGCATCCCCGGGACCTCAAAAATACATACAGGACCCGGACGGAAGACGGAAACCCCAGGATGTCTCATGGTCGAGGTTATGTAGATGATTAAACACCAGGCGGTAAAATATCAAAGAAATAGCTCATTACTCACAGGAGCTTCCAGTGAACTCATACACACCCTCCCACTTTACCCCCTCCCAAAAACTTCCTCCAACCTGGTCATATGCTGTGCC
The DNA here is from genome assembly GCF_040206685.1 of Ascaphus truei. Classification (NCBI taxonomy): domain Eukaryota; kingdom Metazoa; phylum Chordata; class Amphibia; order Anura; family Ascaphidae; genus Ascaphus; species Ascaphus truei. The sequence goes on along the minus strand of NW_027454193.1, from coordinate 76,691 downwards.
CCAGCCCATACGCTTGGTGACTTCTTCCAAAGGATCCCAAGCATGCCACGCCTTTAAAACTGGTGGTTGGTGCCCTAGCAGCGATAGAGAACAGCCTCCCGTGGCACTCCAAAACTCTGTGACAAAAGGTCAAATAAATAGATATCCTATGTGCGTGTGGCACCTGAAGAAGGGCTTTCCCCCAAAACGTTGTGTATTATGCCTGCATCATTGAAAAGATTTTAAATGTTCATTTGAGGTTTGGTCGCAGTGTTTGTGAGTGCCCCAGGATTTAAATCCTCGAAGACAGGGACAACCCACGTTTATTAGGATCCGGAGATCTGCCTCTGCCAGAAATCCCAACTCCAAGAAATGACCCTGAAACTTGGACCTCTTCCAAGACAGGGTAACCCACATTTATTAGGAACCCAGAGTCCTGCCTCCGCTAGAAATTCCAACTCCAAGAAATGACCCTGAAACTTGGACCTCTTCCAAGACAGGGACAACCCACATTTATTAGGAACTGGAGTTCTGCCTCCGCTAGAAATCCCAACTCAAAGAAATGACCCTGAAACTTGGACCTCTTCCAAGACAGGGGTAACCCACATTTATTAGGAACCCAGAGTCCTGCCTCCGCTAGAAATTCCAACTCCAAGAAATGACCCTGAAACTTGGACCTCTTCCAAGACAGGGGCAACACACATTTATTAGGAACCCAGAGTCCTGCCTCCGCTAGAAATCCCAACTCCAAGAAATGACCCTGAAACTTGGACCTCTTCCAAGACAGGGGCCACACACATTGATTAGGAACCCAGAGTCCTGCCTCAGCTACAAATCCCAAGACCAAGAAATGACCCTGAAAGTTGGACCTCTTCCAAGGCAGAGCCACCCACATTTATTAGGAACCCAGAGTCCTGCCTCCGCTAGAAATCCCAACTCCAAGAAATGACCCTGAAACTTGGACCTCTTCCAAGGCAGAGCCACTGGTTGGACGGAGAGGACAGAAGCTTCGAACAGATGGGACCCAAGTCCTATTGCTCTACCATCGTCTCGATATGTTGCATAATGTCCCAAACTGGTCCCACAACCTCCGAACAACTATTTTGGTTGCGTCATACATTTTCTTCGCTCCCCCACACAACACGGGATTGTAAACAGCTGATGGAACAGCCCCCGGAGGTTACATTCAGGGTCACTTCCATGCAAAGCATCCAGAAACTCTGCTAATAAAGCTTTTCCTCCTCATTACCATCCTCTTGGTGTATGTATGACCTGGAGGGGAACCCCCGCTACAACTATAGAATAGTGGGTGTAATAAGAACGTGAGGGTGCGCTCCCAATAAATAATTGTTTGTAATTGTCTCGTGCAACCTCCAAGCTCAGTGTGTGGGTGCTTACTTATTGAGGGTCCTTGTCTCCCCCCCAGTTTGTTGTTAGTTCATCCCCTTGGTGTTCCTGTCTGTGTTTGTTCCTCTATCACCTGGGAGCGCGTCCACTCATTTCGGTTCTTTTTGGGATCTAAATTGCATGTTTTCTTTTTGCAGCGTGGCCTGCTTTTCTGTCTATCTATTATATCTATCTATCTATTCTATCTGTGTATCTATCTGTGTATCTGTCTGTGTATCTATCTGTCTGTGTATCTATCTGTCTGTGTATCTATCTGTCTGTGTATCTATCTGTCTGTGTATCTATCTGTCTGTGTATCTACAGTAATTATCTACAGTATCTATCTACAGTATCTATCTACATTATCTATCTACAGTATCTATCGATCTATTACATCTATCTATCTATTATATCTATCTATCTATCTGTCTGTGTATCTATCTGTCGGTGTATCTATCTGTCTATCTGTGTATCTATCTATCTATCTACAGTATCTATCTACAGTATCTATCTATCTATTTATCTACAGTATCTATCTATCTATTTATCTACAGTATCTATTTACAGTATCTATCTATCTATCTATCTATCTATCTATCTATCTATCTATCTACAGTATCTATCAACAGTATCTATCTACAGTATCTATCTATCTATCTACATTTTCTATGTATCTATCTGTCTGTGTATCTATCTATGTGTCTGTCTGTGTGTCTAACTGTGTATCTACCTATCTGTCTGTCTGTGTATCTATGTGTGTGTGTGTGTGTGTGTGTGTGTGTATGTCAGTGTGTCTGTGTATCTATCTGTGTGTCTGTGTACAGTATCTATCTGTGTATCTGTGTGGCTGTGTGTCTGTGTATCTATCTGTGTGTCTGTATCTGTGTGTCTGTGTATCTATCTGTGTGTCTGTGTGTCTGTGTGTCTGTGTATCTATCTGTCTGTCTGTCTATCTATCTTTTTGTCTATCTATCTATCTATCTTTTTGGCTATCTATCCATCTATCTTTTTGTCTATCCATCTGCAGGTATCATCTATCTACCTGCCTGTGTATCAATCTACTTTATCTATCTACCTGTCTCTCTGTCTATCTCCAGTTTGTATCTACACTATATACCGTATCTATGTATGTATGTATGTTCAGCATATCTACCTGTGTATCTATATATCTATGTACCGTATGTATGTGTGTATGTACTGTATGTATGTTTATTCAGCATATCTACCTGTGTATCTATATATCTATGTACGTATGTACAGTATGTGTGTATATACGTACTGTATGTATGTTCAGCATCTACCTGTGTATCTATATATCTATGTACCGTATGTATCTGTGTACGTACTGTATGTATGTTTATTCAGCATATCTACCTGTGTATCTATATATCTATGTACGCATGTATGTGTGTATGTACTGTATGTATGTTCAGCAAATGCCTGTGTATTTATATATCTATGTACCGTATGTATGTGTGTACGTACTGTATGTATGTTCAGCATATCTACCTGTGTATCTATATATCTATGTACCGTATGTATGTGTGTATGTACTATATGTATGTTCAGCCTATCTACCTGTGTATCTATATATCTATGTACCGTATGTATGTGTGTATGTACTGTATGTATGTATGTTCAGCATATCTACCTGTGTATCTATATATCTATGTACGCATGTATGTGTGTACGTACTGTATGTATGTTCAGCATATCTACCTGTGTATCTATATATCTATGTACGTATGTATGTGTGTATGTACTGTATGTATGTTCAGCATATCTACCTGTGTATCTATATACGTATGTATGTGTGTATGTACTGTATGTAGGTGTCTTGTCTATTTATGGATACAAACTGTTTACCGAGCTCCATCCTACAAGGTCTGACCATTCTATCAACAAGCGGATAAAAGATAACACACCACACCTTCCATCCCTCACCACAGATACCTCGCTCCCTACCTACGACTTATTGTTCTTTCACGTTCCCCCTTAAATGTTCCACTGAAACCATAGCCCCACCTTACCCACCCTACAAACCTCACAGCCATACAACCCTCCCCTGTCCCATAGGGATCCTACAACCGGGTATAAAAGGGACACATGCAGGATCTCGAGGCTCATACTCAGCACCACTCATTATTACAGCGTCGAGATTTTGGGGTCAAGATTTTGATTGTAGGATGTTCACCTACGTGCTGTGTCTTCTGGCCCTTTATGGCATCCGGATGGGTATGTGTATTTATGTTTATATGTGTGTGTATTTAGGGTGGGTGGGAGCAGAGGCTAAGCTATCGCTTAACCCTAGTGGTGGCCCTATTAAAAATAATAGGGTCTGTGTTCCTGTTTGTAGGATGGAGCCTCTATTATAGGTTCCATTAATGCTATGGGACGTTTATAGGGTCTGAGTCTCCGTTTGTAGGACGGAGCCTCCCTCATATATCCCATTAATGCTATAGGACATTTATAGGGTCTGAGTCTCAGTTTGTAGATGGAGCCTCCCTCATATATCCCATTAATGTTATAGGACGTTTATAGGGTCTGAGTCTCCGTTTGTAGGATGGATCCTCCATTATATATCATAATAGCAATGTTTTAGGGTCTGCATCTCAGTTTATAAGACAAAGTCTCCATTGTATATTCTTCTGATACTATTTGACTTTTATAGGGTCTGTGTCTCTGTTTGTAGGATGGAGCCTCCATGTATATATTACAATGGGACTTTTATAGGGTCTGTGTCTCAGTTTATAGGATGAAGCATCAGTCATATATGCCATTTACACAATAGGATTGTTATAGGGTCTGTGTCTCCGTTTATAAGACGAAGTCTCCATCATATTTCCCATTAATACTATAGGACTTTTATAGGGTCTGAGTCTCAGTTTGTAAGGGAGAGCCTCCTTCATACTGTATATCCCATGTATACTATAAGACTTTTATAGGGTCTGAGCCTCAGTTTATAAGACGGGGCCTCCTTCATATTTCCCATTAATACTATAGGACTTTTATAGGGTCTGAGTCTCAGTTTGTAGGATGGATCCTCCATGATACATTCCTATTTATGCAATAAGACATTTAAAGGGCCTGGGTCAAGTTTATAGGGTGGAGCTCCATCCCTAATACAATAGGACTTTTATAAGGTCTGGGTCTGTTTATAGGAAGGAGTCTCTGTTGTATTTCACATTTATGTAACAGGACTTTTTGTCTGTATCTCATTTTAAAGTGCGAACCCTCCCTCATATATCCCATTTATATTATAGGATTTTTGTAGGGTCTGTGTTTCAGTTCATAAGACGAAGTCTCCATCATATTTCCCATTTATACTATAGGACTTTTATAGGGTCTGTGTCTCACTTTATAGGATGGAGACTCTATCATGTATGCCATTTACACTATAGGACTTTTATAGGGTCTGTGTCTCAGTTTATAGGATGGGGCCTCTATCATGTATGCCTTTTACACTATAGGACTTTTATAGAGTCTGTGTCTCAGTTTATAGGATGGAGCCTCTATCATGTATGCCATTTACACTATAGGACTTTTATAGGGTCTGTGCCTCAGTTTATAGGATGGAGCCTCTATCATGTATGCCATTTACACTATAGGACTTTTATAGGGTCTGTGTCTCAGTTTATAGGATGGAGCCTCTATCATGTATGCCATTTACACTATAGGACTTTTATAGGGTCTGTGCCTCAGTTTATAGGATGGAGCCTCTATCATGTATGCCATTTACACTACAGGATTTTTATACTGTAGGGTCTGTGTCTCAGATTATAGAATGGAGCCATATTTCCCATTTAAACAGTAGGAGTTCAATACATATTGTTGTTATCTTTGCGTGGGTCAGTGTTGTAGTTGTGGGATTTTTCTAACATGGAGTAATCAAAGGCTGGGTGTGTCATCAGGGTGGGGACAGCCCATCCAGTCTAATCAATGGCCAACATTGTGTGACAATGACATGGAGTGACACAATCAACCACATAATTAGGCATCTTCCAGCAAAATAAGCCTTCTGTTCTGTCACTGAATCTTTGACATCAGGAGTGACACGGTGACACAGACAGAAGGGAACTATGAGTCTGTCCCTCCCCCCGCAGGGTGACAAAGTGACACAGACAGAAGGGAGCTATGAAACTGTCCCTCCCCACGCAGGGTGACACAGTGACACAGACAGAAGGGAGCTATGAGTCTGTCCCTCCCCCCGCTGGGTGACACAGTGACACAGACAGAAGGGAGCTATGAGACTGTCCCTCCCCCGCAGGGTAACACTGTGACAGAGGCAGAAGGGAGCTATGAGCCTGTCCCTCCCCCGCAGGGTGACACAGTGACACAGACAGAAGGGAGCTATGAGACTGTCCCTCCCCCCTGCAGGGTGACACAGTGACACAGACAGAAGGGAGCTATGAGACTGTCCCTCCCCCTGTAGGGTGACACAGACAGAAGGGAGCTATGAGCCTGTGCCTCCCCCCGCAGGGTGACAAAGTGACACAGACAGAAGGGAGCTATGAGTCTGTCCCTCCCCCCGCTGGGTGACACAGACAGAAGGGAGCTATGAGACTGTCCCTCCCCCGCAGGGTGACACTGTGACACAGGCAGAAGGGAGCTATGAGACTGTCCCTCCCCCTGTAGGGTGACACAGACAGAAGGGAGCTATGATCCTGTGCCTCCCCCCGCAGGGTGACACAGTGACACAGACAGAAGGGAGCTATGAGTCTGTCCCTCCCCCCGCATGGTGACACTGACAGAAGGGAGCTATGAGCCTGTCCCTCCCCCGCGGGGTGACAGAGTGACACAGACAGAATGGAGCTATGAGTCTGTCCCTCCCCCCGCAGGGTGACACAGTGACACAGACAGAATGGAGCTATGAGTCTGTCCCTCCCCCCGCAGGGTGACACAGTGACACAGACAGAAGGGAGCTATGAGTCTGTCCCTCCCCCGCAGGGTGACACAGTGACACAGACAGAAGCGAGCTATGAGTCTGTCCCTCCCCCCGCAGGGTGACACAGTGACACAGACAGAAGGGAGCTATGAGTCTGTCCCTCCCCCCGCAGGGTGACACAGTGACACAGACAGAAGCGAGCTATGAGTCTGTCCCTCCCCCCGCAGGGTGACACAGTGACACAGACAGAAGGGAGCTATGAGTCTGTCCCTCCCCCCGCAGGGTGACACAGTGACACAGACAGAAGGGAGCTATGAGTCTGTCCCTCCCCCCGCAGGGTGACACAGTGACACAGACAGAAGGGAGCTATGAGTCTGTCCCTCCCCCCGCAGGGTGACACAGTGACACAGACAGAAGAAAGCTATGAGTCTGTCCCTCCCCCCGCAGGGAGACACAGTGACACAGACAGAAGGGAGCTATGAGTCTGTCCCTCCCCCCGCAGGGTGACACAGTGACACACACAGAAGAGAGCTACGAGCCTGTCCCTCCCCCGCAGGGTGACACAGTGATACAGACAGAAGGGAGCTACGAGCCTGTCCCTCCCCCCGTAGGGTGACACACACAGAAGGGAGCTATGAGCCTGTCCCTCCCCCCGCAGGGTGACACAGACATAAGGGAGCTATGAGTCTGTCCCTCCCCCCGCTGGGTGACACAGACAGAAGGGAGCTATGAGACTGTCCCTCCCCCGCAGGGTGACACTGTGACACAGGCAGAAGGGAGCTATGAGACTGTCCCTCCCCCTGTAGGGTGACACAGACAGAAGGGAGCTATGAGCCTGTGCCTCCCCCCGCAGGGTGACACAGTGACACAGACAGAAGGGAGCTATGAGTTTGTCCCTCCCCCCGCATGGTGACACTGACAGAAGGGAGCTATGAGCCTGTCCCTCCCCCGCGGGGTGACAGAGTGACACAGACAGAATGGAGCTATGAGTCTGTCCCTCCCCCCGCAGGGTGACACAGTGACACAGACAGAAGCGAGCTATGAGTCTGTCCCTCCCCCCGCAGGGTGACACAGTGACACAGACAGAATGGAGCTATGAGTCTGTCCCTCCCCCCGCAGGGTGACACAGTGACACAGACAGAAGGGAGCTATGAGTCTGTCCCTCCCCCCGCAGGGAGACACAGTGACACAGACAGAAGGGAGCTATGAGTCTGTCCCTCCCCCCGCAGGGTGACACAGTGACACACACAGAAGGGAGCTACGAGCCTGTCCCTCCCCCGCAGGGTGACACAGTGATACAGACAGAAGGGAGCTACGAGCCTGTCCCTCCCCCCGTAGGGTGACACAGACAGAAGGGAGCTATGAGCCTGTCCCTCCCCCCGCAGGGTGACACAGACATAAGGGAGCTATGAGCCTGTCCTTCCCCCGCAGGGTGACACAGTGACACAGACAGAAGGGAGCTATGAGTCTGTCCCTCCCCCCGCAGGGTGACACAGTGACACAGACAGAAGGGAGCTATGAGACTGTCCCTCCCCCACAGGGTGTGACACAGTGACACAGAGAGAAGGGAGCTATGAGTATGTCCCTCCCCCGCAGGGTGACACAGTGACACAGACAGAAGGGAGCTATGAGCCTGTCCTTCCCCCGCAGGGTGACACAGTGACACAGACAGAAGGGAGCTATGAGTCTGTCCCTCCCCCCGCAGGGTGACACAGTGACACAGACAGAAGGGAGCTATGAGACTGTCCCTCCCCCGCAGGGTGTGACACAGTGACACAGACAGAAGGGAGCTATGAGTCTGTCCCTCCCCCGCAGGGTGACACAGTGACACAGACAGAAGGGAGCTATGAGTCTGTCCCTCCCCCCGCAGGGTGACACAGTGGCACAGACAGAAGGGAGCTATGAGTCTGTCCCTCCCCCCGCAGGGTGACACAGTGACACAGACAGAAGGGAGCTATGAGTCTGTCCCTCCCCCCGCAGGGTGACACAGTGACACAGACAGAAGGGAGCTATGAGTCTGTCCCTCCCCCCGCAGGGTGACACAGGCAGAATAAATAACATTATTATTTATTGGGTATTCTTTTCTTATTTCTTATAGGGCAATCTCAGTCAAAGGAGTGCCATAATTGCAACGTGAAGATGTATTCTCAGTGCCTCTTTACCTACAGTGACAGCGTTATCTGTGCTGATGATACTTATAGGTGCGGGAAAATTCAAATTATATCAGGTAATGTATATCCTAAATAATGTTTATAGGGTGACCCTATTAAAGTGTATGGGGGCAGCTGATGTGTGTAAGTGGGTGACCCTATTAAATTGTATGGGGGTAACTGATGTGTGTAAGAGGGGGATCCTATTAAAGTGTATGGAGGTAGCTGATGTGTAAGAGGGGGATCCTATTAAAGTGTATGGGGACAGCTGATGTGAGTAAGAGGGGATCCTATTAAAGTGTATGGGGGCAGCAGATGTGTGTAAGAGGGGATCCTATTAAAGTGTATGGGGTCAGCTGATGTGAGTAATAGGGGATCCTATTAAAGTGTATGGGGGCAGCTGATGTGTGTAAGAGGGGGATCCTATTAAAGTGTATGGGGACAGCTGATGTGAGTAAGAGGGGATCCTATTAAAGTGTATGGGGGCAGCTGATGTGTGTAAGTGGGGATCCTATTAAAGTGTATTGGGGCAGCTGATGTGTGTAAGAGGCGGATCCTATTAAAGTGTATGGGGACAGCTGATGTGTGTAAGTGGGGGATCCTATTAAAGTGTATGGGGACAGCTGATGTGTGTAAGAGGGGGATCCTATTAAAGTGTATGGGGACAGCTGATGTGTGTAAGAGGGGGATCCTATTAAAGTGTATGGGGACAGCTGATGTGTGTAAGAGGGGGATCCTATTAAAGTGTATGGGGACAGCTGATGTGAGTAAGAGGGATCCTATTAAAGTGTATGGGGACAGCTGATGTGTGTAAGAGGGGGATCCTATTAAAGTGTATGGGGGCCGCTTACGTGTGTAAGAGGGGGATCCTATTAAAGTGTATGGGGACAGCTGATGTGAGTAAGAGGGATCCTATTAAAGTGTATGGGGACAGCTGATGTGTGTAAGACGGGGATCCTATTAAAGTGTATGGGGCAGCTGATGTGTGTAAGAGGGGGACCCTATTAAAGTGTATGGGGACAGCTGATGTGTGTAAGAGGGGGATCCTATTAAAGTGTATGGGGACAGCTGATGTGTGTAAGAGGCGGATCCTATTAAAGTGTATGGGGACAGCTGATGTGTGTAAGTGGGGGATCCTATTAAAGTGTATGGGGACAGCTGATGTGTGTAAGAGGGGGATCCTATTAAAGTGTATGGGGACAGCTGATGTGTGTAAGAGGGGGATCCTATTAAAGTGTATGGGGACAGCTGATGTGTGTAAGAGCGGGATCCTATTAAAGTGTATGGGGGCAGCTGATGTGTGTAAGAGCCGGATCCTATTAAAGTGTATGGGGGCAGCTGATGTGTGTAAGAGGGGATCCTATTAAAGTGTATGGGGGCAGCTGATGTGTGTAAGAGCCGGATCCTATTAAAGTGTATGGGGGCAGCTGATGTGTGTAAGAGGGGATCCTATTAAAGTGTATGGGGGCAGCTGATGTGTGTAAGAGGGGGATCCTATTAAAGTGTATGGGGACAGCTGATGTGTGTAAGAGGGGATCCTATTTAAGTGTATGGGGGTCAGCTGATGTGAGTAAGAGGGGATCCTATTAAAGTGTATGGGGACAGCTGACGTGTGTAAGAGAGGGATCCTATTAAAGTGTATGGGGGCAGCTGACGTGTGTAAGAGAGGGATCCTATTAAAGTGTATGGGGACAGCTGACGTGTGTAAGAGATTGATCCTATTAAAGTGTATGGGGACAGCTGACGTGTGTAAGAGAGGGATCCTATTAAAGTGTATGGGGACAGCTGATGTGTGTAAGAGGGGATCCTATTAAAGTGTATGGGGGCAGCTGATGTGTATAAGAGGGGGATCCTATTAAAGTGTATGGGGGCAGCTGACGTGTGTAAGAGGGGGATCCTATTAAAGTGTATGGGGGCACCTGATGTGTATAAGAGGGGGATCCTATTAAAGTGTATGGGGGCCGCTTACATGTGTAAGAGGGGGACCCTATTAAAGTGTATGGGGGCAGCTGATGTGTGTAAGTGGGTGATCCTATTAAAGTGTATGGGGGTAACTGATGTGTGTAAGAGGGGGATCCTATTAAAGTGTATGGGGGCAGCTGACGTGTGTAAGAGAGGGATCCTATTAAAGTGTATGGGGACAGCTGACGTGTGTAAGAGATTGATCCTATTAAAGTGTATGGGCGCAGCTGATGTGTGTAAGAGGGGGATCCTATTAAAGTGTATGGGGACAGCTGACGTGTGTAAGAGAGGGATCCTATTAAAGTGTATGGGGACAGCTGATGTGTGTAAGAGGGGATCCTATTAAAGTGTATGGGGGCAGCTGATGTGTATAAGAGGGGGATCCTATTAAAGTGTATGGGGGCAGCTGACGTGTGTAAGAGGGGGATCCTATTAAAGTGTATGGGGGCACCTGATGTGTATAAGAGGGGGATCCTATTAAAGTGTATGGGGGCCGCTTACATGTGTAAGAGGGGGACCCTATTAAAGTGTATGGGGGCAGCTGATGTGTGTAAGTGGGTGACCCTATTAAATTGTATGGGGGTAACTGATGTGTGTAAGAGGGTGATCCTATTAAAGTGTATGGGGGTAACTGATGTGTGTAAGAGGGGGATCCTATTAAAGTGTATGGGGGCAGCTGATGTGTGTAAGAGGGGGATCCTATTAAAGTGTATGGAGGCAGCTGATGTGTGGAAGAGGGGGATCCTATTAAAGTGTATGGGGACAGCTGATGTGAGTAAGAGGGGATCCTATTAAAGTGTATGGGGCAGCTGATGTGTGTAAGAGGGTGATCCTATTAAAGTGTATGGGGTCAGCTGATGTGAGTAATAGGGGATCCTATTAAAGTTTATGGGGGCAGCTGATGTGAGTAAGAGGGGATCCTATTAAACTGTATGGGGGCAGCTGATGTGTGTAAGAGGGGGATCCTATTAAAGTGTATGGGGACAGCTGATGTGAGTCAGAGGGGATCCTATTAAAGTGTATGGGGGCAGCTGATGTGTGTAAGTGGGGATCCTATTAAAGTGTATGGGGGCAGCTGATGTGTGTAAGAGGCGGATCCTATTAAAGTGTATGGGGACAGCTGATGTGTGTAAGAGGGGGATCCTATTAAAGTGTATGGGGACAGCTGATGTGTGTAAGAGGGGGATCCTATTAAAGTGTATGGGGACAGCTGATGTGTGTAAGAGGTGGATCCTATTAAAGTGTATGGGGGCAGCTGATGTGTGTAAGAGGGTGACCCTATTAAAGTGTATGGGGACAGCTGATGTGTGTAAGAGGGGTATCCTATTAAAGTGTATGGGGACAGCTGATGTGTGTAAGAGGGGGATCCTATTAAAGTGTATGTGGTCCGCTGATGTGTGTAAGAGGGGATCCTATTAAAGTGTATGGGGACAGCTGATGTGTGTAAGAGGGGGATCCTATTAAAGTGTATGGGGACAGCTGATTTGTGTAAGAGGGTGACCCTATTAAAGTGTATGGGGGCAGCTGATGTGTGTAAGAGGGTGGTCCTATTAAAGTGTATGGGGACAGCTGATGTGTGTAAGAGGGTGACCCTATTAAAGTGTTATGGGGACAGCTGATGTGTGTAAGAGGGGACCCTATTAAAGTGTATGGGGGCAGCTGATGTGTGTAAGAGGGTGGTCCTATTAAAGTGTATGGGGACAGCTGATGTGTGTAAGAGGGTGACACTATTAAAGTGTATGGGGACAGCTGATGTGTGTAAGAGGGGATCCTATTAAAGTGTATGGGGGCCGCTTACGTGTGTAAGAGGGGGATCCTATTAAAGTGTATGGGGGCAGCTGATGTGTGTAGGAGGCGGATCCTATTAAAGTGAATGGGGGCAGCTGATGTGTGTAAGAGGGGGATCCTATTAAAGTGTATGGGGACAGCTGATGTGTGTAAGAGGGGGATCCTATTAAAGTGTATGGGGGCAGCTGATGTGTGTAAGAGGCAGATCCTATTAAAGTGTATGGGGGCAGCTGATGTGTGTAAGAGAGGGATCCTATTAAAGTGTACGGGGACAGCTGATGTGTGTAAGAGGGGGATCTTATTAAAGTGTATGGGGGCAGCTGATGTGTGTAAGAGAGGGATCCTATTAAAGTGTATGGGGACAGCTGATGTGTGTAAGAGGCGGATCCTATTAAAGTGTATGGGGACAGCTGATGTGTGTAAGAGGCGGATCCTATTAAAGTGTATGGGGGCAGCTGATGTGTGTAAGAGGCAGATCCTATTAAAGTGTATGGGGGCAGCTGATGTGTGTAAGAGGCGGATCCTATTAAAGTGTATGGGGGCAGCTGATGTGTGTAAGAGGGGGATCATATTAAAGTGTATGAGGGCAGCTGATGTGTGTAAGAGGCGGATCCTATTAAAGTGTATGGGGGCAGCTGATGTGTGGTTGAGGCGGATCCTATTAAAGTGTATGGGGGCAGCTGATGTGTGTAAGAGGCAGATCCTATTAAAGTGTATGGGGGCAGCTGATGTGTGTAAGAGGCGGATCCTATTAAAGTGTATGGGGACAGCTGATGTGTGTAAGAGGGGATCCTATTAAAGTGTATGGGGGCAGCTGATGTGTGTAAGAGGGGGATCATATTAAAGTGTATGGGGACAGCTGATGTGTGTAAGAGGGTGGTCCTATTAAAGTGTATGGGGACTGCTGATGTGTGTAAGAGGGTGACACTATTAAAGTGTATGGGGACAGCTGATGTGTGTAAGAGGGTGACACTATTAAAGTGTATGGGGACAGCTGATGTGTGTAAGAGGGGATCCTATTAAAGTGTATGGGGGCCGCTTACGTGTGTAAGAGGGGGATCCTATTAAAGTGTATGGGGGCAGCTGATGTGTGTAGGAGGCGGATCCAATTAAAGTGTATGGGGGCAGCTGATGTGTGTAAGAGGGGGATCCTATTAAAGTGTATGGGGACAGCTGATGTGTGTAAGAGGGGGATCCTATTAAAGTGTATGGGGACAGCTGATGTGTGTAAGAGGGGGATCCTATTAAAGTGTATGGGGGCAGCCGATGTGTGTAAGAGAGGGATCATATTAAAGTGTATGGGGACAGCTGATGTGTGTAAGAGGGTGACCCTATTAAAGTGTATGGGGACAGCTGATGTGTGTAAGAGGGGGATCCTATTAAAGTGTATGGGGACAGCTGATGTGTGTAAGAGGGGATCCTATTAAAGTGTATGGGGGCCGCTGATGTGAGTAAGAGGGGGATCTTATTAAAGTGTATGGGGACAGCTGATGTGTGTAAGAGAGGGATCCTATTAAAGTGTATGGGGACAGCTGATGTGTGTAAGAGGGGGATCCTATTAAAGTGTATGGGGACAGCTGATGTGTGCAGGAGGCGGATCCTATTAAAGTGTATGGGGGCAGCTGATGTGTGTAAGAGGGGGATCATATTAAAGTGTATGGGGACAGCTGATGTGTGTAAGAGGGGATCCTATTAAAGTGTATGGGGGCAGCTGGTGTGTGTAAGAGGTGGATCCTATTAAAGTGTATGGGGGCAGCTGATGTGTGTAAGAGGGTGATCCTTTTAAAGTGTATGGGGGCAGCTGGTGTGTGTAAGAGGCGGATCCTATTAAAGTGTATGGGGACAGCTGGTGTGTGTAAGAGGCGGATCCTATTAAAGTGTATGGGGGCAGCTGATGTGTGTAAGAGGGGGATCCTATTAAAGTGTATGGGGACAGCTGGTGTGTGTAAGAGGCGGATCCTATTAAAGTGTATGGGGACAGCTGGTGTGTGTAAGAGGCGGATCCTATTAACGTGTATGGGGGCTGCTGATGTGTGTAAGAGGGGGATCCTATTAAAGTGTATGGGACAGCTGATGTGTGTAAGAGGGGATCCTATTAAAGTGTATGGGGGCAGCTGATGTGTGTAAGAGGGGATCCTATTAAAATGTATGGGGCAGCTGATGTGTGTAAGAGGGGGATCCTATTAAAGTGTATGGGGCAGCTGATGTGTGTAAGAGGGGGACCCTATTAAAGTGTATGGGGGCAGCTGATGTGTGTCAGAGGGTGATCCTATTAAAGTGTATGGGGGCAGCTGATGTGTGTAAGAGGGGGATCCTATTAAAGTGTATGGGGGCAGCTGATGTGTGTAAGAGGGGGATCCTATTAAAGTGTATAGGGCAGCTGATGTGTGTAAGAGGGGGATCCTATTAAAGTGTATGGGGGTAGCTGATGTGTGTAAGAGGGGGATCCTATTAAAGTGTATGGGGACAGCTGATGTGTGTAAGAGGGGGATCCTATTAAAGTGTATGGGGCAGCTGATGTGTGTAAGAGGGGGATCCTATTAAAGTGTATGGGAGCAGCTGATGTGTGTAAGAGGGGGATCCTATTAAAGTGTATGGGGGTAGCTGATGTGTGTAAGAGGGGGATCCTATTAAAGTGTATGGGGGCCGCTTACGTGTGTAAGAGGGGGATCCTATTAAAGTGTATGGGGGCAGCTTACGTGTGTAAGAGGGTGATCCTATTAAAGTGTATGGGGGCAGCTGATGTGTGCAAGAGGGTGATCCTATTAAAGTGTATGGGGGCAGCTGATGTGTGTAAGAGGGTGATCCTATTAAAGTGTATGGGGGCAGCTGATGTGTGTAAGAGTGTGATCCTATTAAAGTGTATGGGGGCCGCTTACGTGTGTAAGAGGGGGATCCTATTAAAGTGTATGGGGGCAGCTGATGTGTGTAAGTGGGGGATCCTATTAAAGTGTATGGGGACAGCTGATGTGTGTAAGAGGGGGATCCTATTAAAGTGTATGGGGACAGCTGATGTGTGTAAGAGGGGGATCCTATTAAAGTGTATGGGGACAGCTGATGTGTGTAAGAGGGGGATCCTATTAAAGTGTATGGGGGCCGCTGATGTGAGTAAGAGGGGGATCCTATTAAAGTGTATGGGGGCCGCTGATGTGTGTAAGAGGGGGATCCTATTAACGTGTATGGGGGCAGCTGATGTGTGTAAGAGGGGGATCCTATTAAAGTGTATGGGGACAGCTGATGTGTGTAAGAGGGTGATCCTATTAAAATGTATGGGGCAGCTGATGTGTGTAAGAGGGGGATCGTATTAAAGTGTATGGGGACAGCTGATGTGTGTCAGAGGGTGATCCTATTAAAGTGTATGGGGGCAGCTGATGTGTGTAAGAGGCGGATCCTATTAAAGTGTATGGGGACAGCTGATGTGTGTAAGAGGGGATCCTATTAAAGTGTATGGGGGTAGCTGATGTGTGTAAGAGGCGGATCCTATTAAAGTGTATGGGGACAGCTGATGTGTGTAAGAGGGGGACCCTATTAAAGTGTATGGGGGCCGCTGATGTGTGTAAGAGGGTGATCCTATTAAAGTGTATGGGTACAGCTGATGTGTGTAAGAGGGGAATCCTATTAAAGTGTATGGGGCAGCTGATGTGTGTAAGAGGCGGATCCTATTAAAGTGTATGGGGACAGCTGATGTGTGTAAGAGGGGGATCCTATTAAAGTGTATGGGGGTAGCTGATGTGTGTAAGAGGGGGATCCTATTAAAGTGTAGGGGGGCAGCTTACGTGTGTAAGAGGGTGATCCTATTAAAGTGTATGGGGGCAGCTGATGTGTGTAAGAGGGTGATCCTATTAAAGTGTATGGGGGCAGCTGATGTGTGTAAGAGGGTGATCCTATTAAAGTGTATGGGGGCAGCTGATGTGTGTAAGAGGGTGATTCTATTAAAGTGTATGGGGGCAGCTGATGTGTGTAAGAGGGTGATCCTATTAAAGTGTATGGGGGCAGCTGATGTGTGTAAGAGGGTGATCTTATTAAAGTGTATGGGGGCCGCTTACGTGTGTAAGAGGGGGATCCTATTAAAGTGTATGGGGACAGCTGATGTGTATAAGAGGGGATCCTATTAAAGTGTATGGGGACAGCTGATGTGTGTAAGTGGGGATCCTATTAAAGTGTATGGGGGCAGCTGATGTGTGTAAGTGGGGGATCCTATTAAAGTGTATGGGGACAGCTGATGTGTGTAAGAGGGGATCCTATTAAAGTGTATGGGGACAGCTGATGTGTGTAAGTGGGGGATCCTATTAAAGTGTATGGGGACAGCTGATGTGTGTAAGAGGGGGATCCTATTAAAGTCTATGGGGACAGCTGATGTGTGTAAGAGGGGATCCTATTAAAGTGTATGGGGACAGCTGATGTGTGTAAGAGGCGGATCCTATTAAAGTGTATGGGGACAGCTGATGTGAGTAAGAGGGATCCTATTAAAGTGTATGGGGGCAGCTGATGTGTGTAAGAGGGGGATCCTATTAAAGTGTATGGGGACAGCTGATGTGAGTAAGAGGGATCCTATTAAAGTGTATGGGGGCAGCTGATGTGTGTAAGAGGGGGATCCTATTAAAGTGTATGGGGACAGCTGATGTGTGTAAGAGGGGGATCCTATTAAAGTGTATGGGGACAGCTGACGTGTGTAGGAGGCGGATCCAATTAAAGTGTATGGGGGCAGCTGATGTGTGTAAGAGGGTGATCCTATTAAAGTGTATGGGGGCAGCTGATGTGTGTAAGAGGGGGATCCTATTAAAGTGTATGGGGGACAGCTGATGTGTGTAAGAGGGGATCCTATTAAAGTGTATGGGGGCAGCTGATGTGTGTAAGAGGCGGATCCTATTAAAGTGTATGGGGACAGCTGATGTGTGTAAGAGGCGGATCCTATTAAAGTGTATGGGGACAGCTGATGTGAGTAAGAGGGATCCTATTAAAGTGTATGGGGGCCGCTTACGTGTGTAAGAGGGGGATCCTATTAAAGTGTATGGGGACAGCTGATGTGTATAAGAGGGGATCCTATTAAAGTGTATGGGGACAGCTGATGTGTGTAAGTGGGGATCCTATTAAAGTGTATGGGGGCAGCTGATGTGTGTAAGTGGGGGATCCTATTAAAGTGTATGGGGACAGCTGATGTGAGTAAGAGGGATCCTATTAAAGTGTATGGGGGCAGCTGATGTGTGTAAGAGGGGGATCCTATTAAAGTGTATGGGGACAGCTGATGTGTGTAAGAGGGGGATCCTATTAAAGTGTATGGGGACAGCTGACGTGTGTAGGAGGCGGATCCAATTAAAGTGTATGGGGGCAGCTGATGTGTGTAAGAGGGTGATCCTATTAAAGTGTATGGGGACAGCTGATGTGTGTAAGAGGGTGATCCTATTAAAGTGTATGGGGGCAGCTGATGTGTGTAAGAGGGGGATCCTATTAAAGTGTATGGGGGCAGCTGATGTGTGTAAGAGGCGGATCCTATTAAAGTGTATGGGGGCAGCTGATGTGTATAAGAGGGGATCCTATTAAAGTGTATGGGGGTAACTGATGTGTGTAAGTGGGGGATCCTATTAAAGTGTATGGGGACAGCTGATGTGTGTAAGAGGGGACCCTATTAAAGTGTATGGGGACAGCTGATGTGTGTAAGTGGGGATCCTATTAAAGTGTATGGGGGCAGCTGATGTGTGTAAAAGAGGGGGATCCTATTAAAGTGTATGGGGGTAACTGATGTGTGTAAGAGGGGATCCTATTAAAGTGTATGGGGACAGCTGATGTGTATAAGAGGGGATCCTATTAAAGTGTATGGGGACAGCTGATGTGTGTAAGTGGGGATCCTATTAAAGTGTATGGGGGCAGCTGATGTGTGTAAGTGGGGGATCCTATTAAAGTGTATGGGGACAGCTGATGTGTGTAAGAGGGGACCCTATTAAAGTGTATGGGGACAGCTGATGTGTGTAAGAGGGGGATCCTATTAAAGTGTATGGGGACAGCTGATGTGTGTAAGAGGGGGATCCTATTAAAGTGTATGGGGGCAGCTGATGTGTGTAAGAGGGGATCCTATTAAAGTGTATGGGGGCAGCTGATGTGTGTAAGAGGGGGATCCTATTAAAGTGTATGGGGACAGCTGATGTGTGTAAGAGGGGATCCTATTAAAGTGTATGGGGACAGCTGATGTGTGTAAGAGGGGGATCCTATTAAAGTGTATGGGGACAGCTGATGTGTGTAAGAGGGGGATCCTATTAAAGTGTATGGGGGCAGCTGATGTGTGTAAGAGGGGACCCTATTAAAGTGTATGGGGGCAGCTGATGTGTGTAAGTGGGGGATCCTATTAAAGTGTATGGGGACAGCTGATGTGTGTAAGAGGGGGATCCTATTAAAGTGTATGGGGACAGCTGATGTGTGTAAGAGGCAGATCCTATTAAAGTGTATGGGGGCAGCTGATGTGTGTAAGAGGGGGATCCTATTAAAGTCTATGGGGACAGCTGATGTGTGTAAGAGGGGATCCTATTAAAGTGTATGGGGGCAGCTGAAGTGTGTAAGAGGGGGATCCTATTAAAGTGTATGGGGACAGCTGATGTGTGTAAGAGGGGGATCCTATTAAAGTCTATGGGGACAGCTGATGTGTGTAAGAGGGGATCCTATTAAAGTGTATGGGGACAGCTGATGTGTGTAAGAGGCGGATCCTATTAAAGTGTATGGGGACAGCTGATGTGAGTAAGAGGGATCCTATTAAAGTGTATGGGGACAGCTGATGTGTGTAAGAGGGGGATCCTATTAAAGTGTATGGGGGCAGCTGATGTGTGTAAGAGGGGATCCTATTAAAGTGTATGGGAGCAGCTGATGTGTGTAAGAGGGGGATCCTATTAAAGTGTATGGGGACAGCTGATGTGTGTAAGAGGGGGATCCTATTAAAGTGTATGGGGACAGCTGATGTGTGTAAGTGGGGATCCTATTAAAGTGTATGGGGGCAGCTGATGTGTGTAAGTGGGGGATCCTATTAAAGTGTATGGGGACAGCTGATGTGTGTAAGAGGGGACCCTATTAAAGTGTATGGGGACAGCTGATGTGTGTAAGAGGGGGATCCTATTAAAGTGTATGGGGACAGCTGATGTGTGTAAGAGGGGATCCTATTAAAGTGTATGGGGACAGCTGATGTGTGTAAGAGGGGGATCCTATTAAAGTGTATGGGGACAGCTGATGTGTGTAAGAGGGGGATCCTATTAAAGTGTATGGGGGCAGCTGATGTGTGTAAGAGGGGATCCTATTAAAGTGTATGGGGGCAGCTGATGTGTGTAAGAGGGGGATCCTATTAAAGTCTATGGGGACAGCTGATGTGTGTAAGAGGGGATCCTATTAAAGTGTATGGGGACAGCTGATGTGTGTAAGAGGGGGATCCTATTAAAGTGTATGGGGACAGCTGATGTGTGTAAGAGGGGGATCCTATTAAAGTGTATGGGGGCAGCTGATGTGTGTACGAGGGGGACCCTATTAAAGTGTATGGGGACAGCTGATGTGTGTAAGAGGGGGATCCTATTAAAGTGTATGGGGACAGCTGATGTGAGTAAGAGGGGACCCTATTAAAGTGTATGGGGGCAGCTGATGTGTGTACGAGGGGGACCCTATTAAAGTGTATGGGGGCAGCTGATGTGTGTAAGAGGGGGATCCTATTAAAGTGTATGGGGACAGCTGATGTGTGTAAGAGGGGGATCCTATTAATGTGTATGGGGGCAGCTGATGTGTGTAAGAGGGGGATCCTATTAAAGTGTATGGGGGCCGCTTACGTGTGTAAGAGGGGGATCCTATTAAAGTGTATGGGGGCCGCTTACGTGTGTAAGAGGGGGATCCTATTAAAACCTCTCTGTCTTCTCTCTCCAATGATAGGCACTTCTCTTTTCTTCTCCAAATATGGCTGCTTTCCCCCGGAGAATTGCAATAAGACGCAGGTCCCGCTCTCCGCGGTTCTCCGGCCGCTGAGCTACAACTCCACCTGCTGCGAGACCAACTTCTGTAACGGGGGCTTCAGCGCCCGCGCCCCTCCCCTCCTCATCTTGGGGGCAGTCGGCACCGTAGCGCTGTACGTTATATCCTGAGGGCGCGGATAAACCGATCCAGCTCGTAACGGGCGTCCCAGTATAGCACGTCCGAGACATTATATATGGAGAGAGATTGATATACACATATATATATATACACACACACACTTCTTTATATAGAAATACTTCACCCAGCACCAGAGGGGGCAATAGTGCCTGCTACATATATATATATACACACATAAATAACCCATAAACGCATATATATATATATATATATATATATATATATATATATATATATATATATATATATATATATATATATATATATATATATATATAAACTATAGCTACAGTATATAAATGTATATGTATATTTCTTTTTTTTATATATATATATATTCACACACACACACACACACACACACACACACACACACACACACACACACATAAATAACCCATAAACGCATATATATATATATATATATATATATATATATATATATATAAACTATAGCTACAGTATATAAATGTATATGTATATTTCTTTTTTTTATATATATATATATTTACACACACACACACACACACACACACACACACACACACACACATAAATAACCCATAAACGCATATATATATATATATATATATATATATATATATATATATATATATATATATAAACTATAGCTACAGTATATAAATGTATATGTATATTTCTTTTTTTTTATATATATATATTTACACACACACACACACACACACACACACACACATAAATACCCATAAATGTATATCATAGATATGAAAAGAATATATATGATTCATTTAAAAAAATAAATATATATATACTGTATACGCATAAATATACAAATATAAATTGATTGATGGATTGGTATACAATGTGTATGTACGTATTGCTATATAAAATAATAAAATGTAATAGATTAGTGTGTATATATATATATATCTATTAGTGAGAATGGTTTGTAGTGAGTGAGAATAGTTTGTAGTGCGTGAGAATTGTTTGTAGTGAGTGAGAATAGTTTGTAGTGAGTGAGAATGGTTTGTAGTGAGTGAGAATGGTTTGTAGTGAGTGAGAATGGTTTGTAGTGAGTGAGAATGGTTTGTAGTGAGTGAGAATGGTTTGTAGTGATGGAGAATGGTTTGTAGTGAGTGAGAATGGTTTGTAGCGAGTGAGAATGGTTTGTAGTGAGTGAGAATGGTTTGTAGTGAGTGAGAATGGTTTGTAGTGCGTGGAAATGCTTTGTAGTGCGTGAGAATGGTTTGTAGTGCGTGAGAATGGTTTGTAGTGCGTGAGAATGGTTTGTAGTGAGTGAGAATGGTTTGTAGTGCGTGAGAATGGTTTGTAGTGAGTGAGAATGGTTTGTGGTGAGTGAGAATGGTTTGTAGTGAGTGAGAATGGTTTGTAGTATGTGAGAATGCTTTCTAGTGAGTGAGAATAGTTTGTAGTACTTGAGAATGGTTTGTAGTGAGTGAGAATGGTTTGTAATGAGTGAGAATGGTTTGTAGTGAGTGAGAATGGTTTGTAATGAGTGAGAATGGTTTGTAATGAGTGAGAATGTTTTGTAGTGAGTGAGAATGGTTTGTAGTGATGGAGAATGGTTTGTAGTGATGGAGAATGGTTTGTAGTGATGGAGAAAGGTTTGTAGTGAGTGAGAATGGTTTGTAGTGATGGAGAAAGGTTTGTAGTGAGTGAGAATGGTTTGTAGTGATGGAGAATGGTTTGTAGTGAGTGAGAATGGTTTGTAGTGATGGAGAATGGTTTGTAGTGATGGAGAATGGTTTGTAGTGATGGAGAAAGGTTTGTAGTGAGTGAGAATGGTTTGTAGTGATGGAGAAAGGTTTGTAGTGAGTGAGAATGGTTTGTAGTGAGTGAGAATGGTTTGTAGTGCGTGATAATGGTTTGTAGTGAGTGAGAATGGTTTGTAGTGATGGAGAATGGTTTGTATTGATTGAGAATGGTTTGTATTGATTGAGAATGGTTTGTATTGATTGAGAATGGTTTGTATTGATTGAGAATGGTTTGTAGTGAGTGAGAATGGTTTGTAGTGAGTGAGAATGGTTTGTAGTGAGTGAGAATGCCTTCTTATGAGTGAGTGAGACTACACGATCATTGTAATCACTCATTTCATTATACAATGCAACTTATATTTGAATAACCATTTTATTAATTAATGGATGGAACTTATGTGAATAATGCCTCAATTGTAATATGCAAATTAGATTATTACTGCAGCATGTTTTAACTAATTGAATTGACAGCACATAGAATGCTAATTATATTTTCATGACTTAATTAACTGATTGTACATAATTACCTGATTGTAGTGAACTGGGAAAGTAACTGATTGTATGGTGATTATTAGTGATTAAACCTATATTTGCAAATAAAGGATCAGGAATACTCTAATTAATTTATAATATACATGCGTCATATGAAGCATTTTAAATCCCATTTCTTCATATAACCGCTGAAAAGTGGTGTACCCAAATTAAATGTTTACACACAATTCAAAAATGCATTGTCTGTGATTTATTGAAGAACAAAATGCATAAGAACATATAGCCTCTCTCCTTATACCTTCTCCTATTGCCCCATATACCCTCTCTCTATAACTCCTCCTATTGCCCCATATAACCCCTCTCCCTATAACTTCTCCTATTACCCCATATAACCGCTTCCTATAACTCCTCCTATTAACCCATATAACCTCTCTATAACTCCTCCTATTGCCCCATATACCCTCTCTCTATAAATCCTCCTATTGCCCCATATAACCCCTCTCCCTATAACTCCTCCTATTACCCCATATAACCGCTTCCTATAACTCCTCCTATTAACCCATATAACCCCTCCCTATAACTCCTCCTATTAACCCATATATCCCCTCCCTATAACTCCTCCTATTATGCCATATACCCCCTCCCTATAACTCCTCCAGGATGGGCTGCAGGTGAGCTCCTGCAGGGGAGCCAGGATGGCATTAGACCCAGGGGTTGGTGGCTGTGAGTTGGAGATGGAAGTAGGAGAGGCCGCAGGCTGCAGCAGGGGTGTAGGCCTTGGTGAGGCTGAATGCAAGGTACAGGAGAGTTTGGAGAGAAAGGAAGGGGCAGAACAGAGTCTGCTTAAAAAAGAAGAGAAACGAGCTTTATTGAAGAAGTATAACAGGAAGGTAGAAGAATTGGAAATAGAAAATATTAAATTAAAGAGATGTCGTGGTCGTGAGGTAGACACGCGCAAGAAGCAAATAAATCATCTGCATGTTGAATTAACCCGGTTGGAGGTTGAGATTGCTAAAATAACAGGGGTTCCAGTCAGACAGAAACGTTCCCTTTTAAAAACTATTGAAATGCTAACCCACAGTGCTGAACAGGGTGCAGAGCAAAGTGCCAAGCGGGGCGCAGAGCAAAATGCTGAGCAGGGTGCAGAGCAAAGTGCAGAACAAGGCGCAGATTCATATTGTGGAAACGGAAGCCAAAACCCCATTAAATGCTCACAAGAAAAGATAAGTTTGGTGACGCCTATAAGAAGTAGGAGAGAAACTAAATCCCAGAACAAGTCTGCAAAGTCTAAAGATAAAACAGAGAACTTATCCCAGGAAAATTCTGATTCAGATCCTGACAGTTTAATTCCACCAACTGCTAAGAAAACCCCAAAGGGTAAAGTTGCAAAAAAGAAAGAAAGCAAAGGACCGGAAGCTAAAGGTTTCCACAGGAGACGGTAACAGCCCTGTAATAGGGTCCAAAGACTTCAGGGAAGGGGACTCACCTCAGGGTGTATCAGACTGTGAGCAAGGATCTGTTCCAGAGCTTCCAGCATCCCAGGGGTTAATAGCAGAAGCGGCAGAAGATCTGATTAAAAGACCATTGCATGCAAAGAAAGCAGCAGGCACCTGTGATGTTGGGTTATCTCAGACTCCCACGCTGGGAAAAGTTAAAGAAATTACAAAGAAATCTGGAGAGCAGCAAAGCAAGAACCTAGAAACTCTGAGAGATCAGCTGGAAATGGAGTCGGTGCCTGAGAGCAGTGAGCCAGAGAACCCATGCTCACCTGGACTTACAGAACCACACCCATGCTTATTAGCTGGTCCTGGGATTCAGAACTCTGAGAGAGAACAGCAGGTGGTAATTAGCAGCAATGGAGACTGCATTAACCCTGTAGTGCCTGGGAGTGAAGTTAAGGTTGTAGAGACTGAAAGTGCTGCTTCTATCCAAACAGTTCCTGATAGAGTGGCCCAATCAGAAGATGGGGTAAAGCAAAGTAATGGCATCAAGGTAACCCCAGTTCACACAGCACCCCCTTCAGCCTGGAGTGGGAGATCCTTTGTGAGCGCTGTGACCAGAAATGCACAACCTTTAAAAAGGAGGAACGTGGTAAAATTGAGATATAAGGGTGCAGAGGAGATGAAGCCTGACAGGATTTTTGTAGGAAAACATCTATTGAAAGAATCTTTGGGCTTCAGTGCAGATGACATTTATGCCCTTATCCATGTTCCAGGTTCATGCGAATACGATGTCAGCTTTAAGAGACCTCAGGCTCTGGACTATTTCTGGACAAAATATGAGAGTCTTAAAAATTCAGAATTATGGAAGTCCTTTGCTGCTATTCCTGTGTCAAAACCAGAAACAAAGTCGGTAACAATTCTCTTCAGACACGAATCAGTCCCAATATCAGATATTCTGATATGGCTTGGCAGACAATGCGAAGTACTGGCTCCACCTACAAGGATTATGGACTCGGAAGAAATTTGGGTTGGAGGTTGGAAGGTGCAAGTCAGACTTTGGCGACATGGCAATGTCACAAAGCATTTGCCCAACTCCTTCTTCATAGGAAGAGAAAATGGAAATTGTTTTTACTATGGGCAGCCAACCTTGTGCCATAGATGTGGTTCAGCCAGACATTTAAGCATGTCTTGTGATGTGCTAAAATGCAACTTGTGCCACTCCTTGGGCCACGAGAGGGCAAGTTGTACAAACATCAGATGTAATTTATGCGATAAATTTGGACATTCATACACGAATTGCGCAGAAGCCTGGCATAATATTTCAAAAGTATGGGAGCAGGAAGTGGACTTCGAAGACAATGAAGCACTTTACGACCGGGTCCTGAAAGTTGCAGACAGAATATATCTGGATCCGCCTGCAGATGGGGTTGGTCTGGTTCAGCCTAGGGATGGCGCTTGCTTAGATCCTCCTGGGGACGGAGCTTGTCCTGGACCACCTGTGGATGCAGTTTGCCCAGATACTCTTACAGAAAAAACAATTATTGTGAGTGTAAACAAAGCCCAGGAAATGTCAGAAGACCCCTTAGAAGGAATCTCCTCAAATCTACTCCCAGCAGGGGAACAATCTGGGGAATCAGATGATCCTACTTTGATGGAAACCCAAGTGAGGGAAAATAATAATAAAGAAAAAGAAAGTAAGCAGCTTTGGGCACAGGGGAAAAAGAAAAGGAAGAAGAGCATGGTGAAAAAACTTGGAGGGACTCTTCGACGTCCTGCAAGTCCCGCTGGTAAAGTTCCTCAGTTAGCTATGAAAAACCGTTTTTCTGCTCTCAGAAAGGATTGGGGGTCAAGAGCTGAGGACTCCGACGATGTAGAGGAACTTTCCTTATCCGAAGAAGAACATACTATGGATGTTTCCAGAGAGACAGACTCGGACATGATCCCACCTTCAGTGACCGTCAAGAGGTTTGGGTCATTGGGGGATAATGTGGGGAAAAAGAAAAAGTAATACCGTGTGGTTTTTTGAAGTGAAACTTCTTTAGTGGCACCTATTCTGATGGGGTAAAACGGGAGAGATGGGGGACAAATGTGAAACGGAAGTGACGTCACGGCTCCCCCATCCCTCCCCCCCACATGCCTGCTGTGACATGCGGCGGCGGCGGCGCCGCTTCTATTGGCCACCGTTCCCCCCACGCACCCGCTGTGACATGCGGCGCCGGCGGCTATCGCCGCCGCTCCTAACAGCCGCCGTTAACCCCACACGTCCGCTGCCATGGGTGTACAAATATGGCTGGCGCAGAGCTTCCGGTGCTGCGGGTGTGGGTGTAGTTAGATGGCGGAAGCCCCGCAAGTCCTCCGGCTGTTCAGCCTCTCTCCTCCCTAACTACGCTTCCCCTTCCATGTGTGCCGCTGACTGAGCGCCGCCGGGGCCGGAGGAGGAGAGCCGCCATTCCCCCCACACGTCCACACAGACATGGGAGGTTGAGGCGCATGCGCAGATTTGACCGCCGGGTCCCGCAGGCCAGGAAGCTATCTGCATCCGTTGATGCGAGGCAGCGCATGCGCAGAGTCGCCCACCCCTCGTAGCAGCGTCGGAGGCTGAAGCGGAAGCGGCGCCGAGTGGAGATGCAGCTGTCCCCATCCCTCCCCGATCCACGTGATTGAACGAGGACAGCACAGCACGGGGGGGGTGCTCGCCTCTCACTGCTCCGGTAACGCGGCAAGCGGGGGTTTGAGTGCGTCGCTTCCAACGCAGCACTGTCGAGGGGGGGCTCTCAATCAGGGTATCTGCCCCTCACATACGCCGGACCCGGTGCGGCCGCGTCTCCATGGGGGTGGGTGCGGGGGAGGAGAGACTCAGACAGAGCTGCTGCGGGTCTGCAGCTCTGCGTGCGTTTTTGGGGGGGGGAGGAGAGTCTCAGACAGAGCCGCCGCGGGTCCGCAGCTCTGTCTGGGGTGGGGGGAGTCAGGAGGGAGGGGGCAGGACACAGAAAGAGAGACACAGATACACTGCCACACATACACACACTGACTGACACACATACACACACTGACTGACACACACATACACACTGACTGACACACACACACACTGACTGACTGACACACACACACTGACTGACACACACACACTGACTGACACACACACACACACACACACACTGACTGACACACACACACACTGACTGATACACACACACACATTGACACACACACACACACACACACACTGACTGACACACACACACACACACACTGACTGACACACATACACACACACACTGACTGACACACATACACACGCACACTGACTGACACACATACACACGCACACTGACTGACACACATACACACGCACACTGACTGACACACATACACACGCACACTGACTGACACACATACACACGCACACTGACTGACACACATACACACGCACACTGACTGACACACATACACACGCACACTGACTGACACACATACACACACACTGACTGACACACATACACTCACTGACCGACACAGAGAGAGAGAGACATACACTGACACACACAAACACACATTGACTGACACACACACACATTGACTGACACACACACATACACACATACATTGACTGACACACACACACACATTGACTGACACACTCACACACACACACACACACTCACACACTGACTGACACACATGCACACACTGACTGACACACATGCACACACTGACTGACACACATGCACACACTGACTGACACATGCACACACTGACTGACACACATGCACACACTGACTGACACACATGCACACACTGACTGACACACATGCACACACTGACTGACACACATGCACACACTGACTGACACACATGCACACACTGACTGACACACATGCACACACTGACTGACACAATTGCACACACTGACTGATACACATGCACACACTGACTGACACACATGCACACACTGACTGACACACATGCACACACTGACCGACACACATGCACACACTGACTGACACACGTGCACACACTGACTGACACACATGCACACACTGACTGACACACATGCACACACTGACTGATACACATGCACACACTGACTGACACACATGCACACACTGACCGACACACATGCACACACTGACCGACACACACACACAAACAAAAACACATACATACTCTCTGACCGACACACATACATACTCACTGACTGACACATACACTGACTGACACATGTGTGCCGAGCACGCGCGTTATAAGTCAATTTCTGTGACAAAAGTCAAAGAAGTTTCACTTACTATGCGCGTGCACAGCACACACAGCTTTTTTTGTTTTTTTGGGGGGGGGGGCTTAATGTTTGTTCATTAATCCTTTAAAGGTAGCAGCTAATAATATCATAGTTAAGGCTTTTATTTAGTTTAAATTAAAATGTGTATAAAGGGAATGTGAAGTTGCTGTTGAGGAGTAAGGTGGCACACATGCTGAGTTAATATTGATATAATATAAGTTTGTACATAATGAGCAGTTTTTTTTTTTGTTTGAAATGTTTTTCTATGGAATGTAATGTTGGGGAAAAAAATTCAATTAAAAGAGTTCCTCCTATTACCCCATATAACCTCTCTCTATAACTCCTCCTATTACCCCACATAAACCCTCCCTATAACTCCTCCTATTACCCCATATAACCTCTCTATAACTCCTCCTATTACCCCACATAAACCCTCCCTATAACTCCTCCTATTACCCCATATAACCTCTCTATAAGTCCTCCTATTACCCCACATAAACCCTCCCTATAACTCCTCCTATTACCCCATATAACCTCTCTCTATAAGTCCTCCTATTACCCCACATAAACCCTCCCTATAACTCCTCCTATTACCCCACATAAACCCTCCCTATAACTCCTCCTATTACCCCACATAAACCCTCCCTATAACTCCTCCTATTACCCCATATAACCTCTCTCTATAAGTCCTCCTATTACCCCACATAAACCCTCCCTATAACTCCTATTACCCCACATAAACCATCCATATAACTCCTCCTATTACCCCATATAACCACTCCCTATAAGTCCTCCTATTACCGCATATAGCCTTTCTATAACGCCTCCGATTATCCCATATAAGCCCTCCCTATAACTCCACCTACTACCCCATATAACTGCTCCCTATAACTCCTCCTATTACCCGATATAACCGCTCCCTATAACTCTGCCTATTTCCCATATAACCCCTCCATATAACAAGGGTGACCAGATATCCCGGTCTAGCTGGGAAAAACTTTAGGGATCTGGCCTGACTTTATGGGGTGCGGTTTTTAGCCTATTGTCTGCGCATGCATGATCGGCATTTGCTGATTGATTGTGCGCATGCGCAATCTGCATTTGCTGACTGTGCAAGCACGATCAGCAAGCGATCTTCGCACATGCGCAGTCGGCAAGTGCCAACTGCAACATGCCAACTGCGCATGCGTGACATTTGTCTCGGTTTTTGCCGGGACAAATCTGGTCACCCTACCTATAACTCCTCTTATTACCCCATATAGCCTCTCTGTTCTGTCTTCTGCTCCAGGCCTCTTCCTGGTTCCTTCTGTTGCCCTGGCAAACCCCCTGCCCCCCTTCTCTCCTCTCAGACTTGGGATGCCCCTCCTTCCCTTGTCTCTTGGTGCAGTCCTACCCCCTATTTCCTGCTCTTTCTGGGTATTTCCTTCCTTTTCAGAGCTTGCCTCTCTGCTGCACAGTTCTCCCACTGTTTCCCTGTGAGAAGCTTTGTTATGTACCTATCCGTATTTCTATTACATGTTCCCATCCCCTAGTGTTCAGAGAATAAGAGACCATTGTTTGTATAGAATAGGAATTGAGTTGAGCTGTCTGCCTCTACTCACTAGCCACAGTGTGCATGAGTCAGAATAGTAAATAACAGCTCTACTGGAGACAGGCTGGGACACACAGCAGCTGCAACACAGACAGATCCAGAGTCAGCAGGCCCTCTGCAGCTCTATACAGGCCACAGTGAGGTAGAAGCCACTCAGATTCCCCCCTGTGTGATCTTCTACATACCAAAACTTCATGCGCAGAAAAAGTAAGAACACAATAGTGTAATAAAGTTTACTTAAAAGACACACAACGCAGAGGGAAAAGGGCAAAACTCACACTTTCCCTACTGGTAACACACAGTGAGTGATTCGTTGTGCACTCCCACCCAACTCCAGTTACGTCCTCAGCTTCAGACTCCGGGCGCACGGCTTCCCTGGCCTTACACTTCCGCATTCGAACTGCGGAGCTCTGGGACGGCTGCTGGATTGGCTTTGGGGTACGGTGGCCTCAAAGTCTCAGTTCCCAACGCGTTTCACTAATTTCACGGCTTCCTCGGGTAACAGACCGCATGCCACACACATTGGCAAAGGCCTCCAGACACCACGCATGAGAGTGTCAACTCAGACGCTGAGACCTCTGCACAACCGCAACAGACGGCAGAGAGTCTAAGGCCTAAGTGGTCAGTAACACTTACACAGAAGGCCGAGGAAAAATATGAATCCGACATTGACGTACACCGTGCCAAATTAGAGAGACAAAACAGGACTTGAAATGCTTAAAGTTGTGAATGCTGGCTACCAGGAAAAGTAGCTCCTCAGGCTATATTTCAATTAAGGTCTGACCGTACTGGGTACCAAATGTTGTCCTAGACATATATCACCTGCCTGACAAGGACCAATACCGGTGAAAGCCTGCGAGAAAGTGACCTGCAGAAAACGATCGATCTGGACCGTGACGGCTTCGTGCAGACCGCTATCACGAAAGCTGAAAGTCGGAAAAAGGAGACTGCATCACACAGCGTTTCCGGCACATGCAGACATGCAACAAACTCAGCCCCACCTAATGTACCTAGCGCCAGTGCCATATTAATGTTGCTAAATACTAAACCAGCGGCTTCTCTGGGGGCCCCTCTCACCACAGTGCTCGGTTACTGAGGCACCCCTACAAAGGGTCACAGAAAACACAGTCACAGGAGACAGAGACAGGCAGTCAGAGCGGGCAGGGGAGTCACGGGAGTAAGGCTGCGGCCAAGCTAGCGCAGAGCGTGCTCAGCACGCGGCGCTTGCCGAGTTTAGCGGCAATTCAGATTGTCCCCGCGCACGCACCACGCACGCATGCTCTCCCCAGCTTGGCGCTCCAGGAGACAAAACAAAAGTGAGTTTGACGCGCGCTTAACAAGCCCCCAATGCCCCCACACGCGCTTGCAAAATAGCCAGGACACCCAGCGCTCATGCTTGGGGAGCTGGTGACGTCACCGCTCTCCGAGCATTAGCACGGTCAGCTCCAGCGGGGCCGCAGCCTAAGACCGAGCTCAGACTGGCTGCTACGGCCGCGCGCTCCGGCAGCCTAGCGATCCGTGCTCAAACCGCAAGAGTTAGGTCACGGCATTTGGGGGCGTGGCAGGGGACGTGCCGAAAACGTCACGGAGCTGGTTCGCCCTTTATTGGCTGAACCAGCTCACGTGACGCGACTGCAGCCCCAAAATTACAATTTGGGTTGTGGCGGAAAAAATGTTGCAGCGTCAACGCTGTCGTTTGCCGACACAAGCACTTTCTAGTGTGACAACTGTCATCCACTAGCCTCAAAGAGTGACGGTCGTGTGCGCGCATGTAAGCGCGTGCACGTCGCATAGCATCCTGTCTGATCTGGTCCTAAGAGGGAGTCAGGGAGTCAGAAAGGGGGAGGGAGTCCCAGAAAACACACTAGCACACCCTCACCGCCACGCCCCACAGGAACATGACACCTCCTCCTGATTGGCTGCTGATGCTGGGTAATGCAGCCAATCAGGTTAGAGGAAACAGCCCTGCTCTCTCCATGCACTTGGAGATCGGGGAAATCCAGAGGCACCCTTTTGACCCTCTAACGGAACCCAAGGGCAGGGCCGAGTGGACGCGAACACTAAGGCAGTCTGTTTGCTCAGCGTGCGGACGCCCCCGGACAGTCTGCGGTACCAGCGCCCCAGCCTCATCGGTTACTGCCGCCAGGGAGAGTCGAGCCGCGTGAGCAGCGCAGCGCCACCTAACAGACAGAGAAGTCATTGCGCTGCCCAGACCCCCTGCTCCTCTGTCTGCTCCCATCCATCCCAGGACATTACGTCTGGTCACCCTATGTATAGGGTATCACATTCTTGTTACGTGTGCGCTGTGCGCGTGTGACCTGTAGACTGACGTTATTGAGGGGGTATTTAAATATATATATATGTAGCAGAAAAAATGGCAGCCACACTCTGGGTAGAGTAATCAAAAGAATAAAGAATAAATGAATGTGGTACATATGCCAGATGGAAAAATTAACGAGCTTGGTTAATGACACTGGTGCCAAATATCTAAAAGTCTGGTCGCCTTGGTTGGAACAGACAGATATCCCAGGGGTAGAGGTCACCACAATTTGGCAATGATAGCTCAAAATGCATGTTCACTCAAAGGACGAGAACATAGCAGTGGGCTACCTGGCCACACACGGGGAAGCAATAGGACATAAGAGGCTCTAGAGCTAAACCGACAAGAGCTGAGGGATGATGCAAATCGCGATCTGAACACTAATCCGATTACAAAGTCTAGAGAGGCCCGTGCCCTCGGGGTCATTACCCCCCCTATCTCCCCCCCTCCCCTATCCTTATTTTATTTTACCCATAAGCGCCATATTCTAAATGTACCACATAATGTAAAACCGGAGTTACAACCATGTTCAGATTACACAGGTACTCATGAGAGTGCTTAGGTGTCACATTGGAATGTTATATTTGAGATCTTTGTTATATGAAATGTGATACTATATGTACTGAAAACTATTTCAATAAACTCAAAGTTGAAAAAAAAGAATAAAGAATAAATGATTTATTAAGTCCTATTGGCAATGGTTCACTTTATGTATTACTAGCAGCGCACCAATTCATTTGTACTATTTGTATTGGTTTTGTCATGCACTAAAGATGGCCGCCCAGCTCTCCATTTCCGGGCACGTGACATGTTGTGAGGCTCCCGCTGCGGCGGTTGCCGTGGTAACGCAGCAGGAACTCTGCTGCCCAATCAGATTATTGCTTCCGTATCCCGCCCGTCGCTAGGCAACGCCGAAAGGAAAACAACAATTCCTTGTCATTCCCCCCCCCTCTCCGGCCCAGGCCCCGCCCCCCTGTCACCGCCTGCCCCGCCCTCGCCGCTCTTGTCTGATTGGCCAAGCCTCGTCTTGCGCGCGCGCGTTCTGGCATGGTCCTCGCGACCGGTTTCCAGCAAGGCCCGTTCCGCGCGAGAGAGGACAGGAGGGCGCGCGTGCGCGCGGAATAACGGTCCGAACGGTCACAACGGTCCGAACCCGACGCCCCTCACACGCCCGCGAGCGTTTGCGCGCGGGAATGGCGGCCGCTGGCGGGCCCGGGGAGGGAGGCGCGGCCCGGAGGTGGGCCCTGGGGCTGAGGCTGCTGTACCGCTGTGTCCGGGGACCCCGCTTATACCGCGTGTACCGGGAAAACGGCCGGGAAACGCTCAGGAGAGGCCGAGGGGGGGCAGGAGGCGGAGGAGGAGGAGGCGGCGGCGAAGGGGGGGAGCCTGCGGCGTCATGGGTGAGAGATGGAGATATGACCAGACACACACACAGACACACACACACACACACACACAGACACACACACAGACACACACACTATATACTATACACACACACACTATACTATACACAATATATATACTATACACACTATACAATACATACCACTATTATACAGACTACACTATACAATATACACTATTATACACACCACTATACTCACACTACACTATACACACCACTATACACACCACTATACACTATACACACCACTATACTCACACTACACTATACACTATACACACCACTATACACACCACTATACACTATACACACCACTATACTCACACTACACTATACACACCACTATACACTATACACACCACTATACTCACACTACACTATACACACCACTATACACTATACACACCACTATACACAACACTATACTCACACTACACTATACACACCACTATACACTATACACACCACTATACACAACACTATACACTATACACACCACTATACTCACACTACACTATACACTATACACACCACTATACACACCACTATACTCACACTACACTATACACACCACTATACACTATACACACCACTATACACAACACTATACACTATACACACCACTATACTCACACTACACTATACACTATACACACCACTATACACACCACTATACACTATACACTATACACACCACTATACACACCACTATACACTATACACACCACTATACACTATACACACTACACTCACACACACTCACTGTGTACATACATACAGTATATGGGTGAGGTGTGTGTGTGTGTGTGTGTGTGTGTATATATATATATATATATATAACGTCAGCGCTTGTTGATGTATTTCAACAAAATACCCTAAAGTGATCTGATTACAATCCGCGTGCGGTGTGAGACTGCGGCCGTGCAGCCTTTGCCCGGGCGCAGGCAGTGACGTCCCCCGCGAGTGCGGCTGGGTTCTCCGTCCATGGTAGACACAGCATGGGGGGGGGGAGAGCGTCACGGAGCTGGTTCGCCCTCATTGGTCTACGGGCGCGATCTCTGCCTTAGGCAATGTGATTGCGGTCTGCGCGGTCTGCGGCTGTACGGACCCGCCCTTAGTGTAGAAATCACACAAGTGTGTCAGAAACATGGCACCGTGAACCATAAACAAAAGTGTATGTGCATACTGTATATATATTGTTAGACAAACCTATACATTTGCACGCCCCGGTGCGAGTGAATTTAACATCGTGGCGAGCTCCTTCCAGCACACGTGTGGTACTAGGTGGCGAGTAGATTTTTTGATGATTTGTCGACCACTGTGTATGTATATATATATATGAGGCAAAAAGTGACACTGTGTGCTCATTTGCATGTCATTTCCCAGAATCCCTTGCTGCAGTGGAAGTGCTGTATGCTGGGTGATAATGGGGAAAGGCGGGGTTGCAGACCTGCCTAAGACATGCGAATGAGCATACAGCTATATTTGCATATATATATATATATATATATATCTATCTCTATAGCAAATGAACCAGCCCAAAGACCAGTAAGGAGTAATCCAAAATAAACTGTTTTAATACTTACTGGTCTTTGGGCTGGTTCATTTGCTGTGTGGATTTCTATGGGATTAGCAACTGCCTTTTGCCCTACATCAGTGTGCTGACTGTTTATTTATCTCATATATATTAGCAATTCAAATATTAATAACTGAATACAGTGATGATTATTAAAATGCCCATAAAGTCCATATACGGGGGGAAAATAAGGATATACGGTGCAGTGACGGATCCGCAGCTTCTGGGCGGATGAGACATCTATTGGGGGGGGGGGGGGGGAGAGGCGCGCGCCACGTGCCACGCAGCAGAAATCTGTGTGACATCAAAAGTCTGAAATGGCGCACGCACAGGTGTAGCTTGAAAATGTGCCTTAGGCCCGGGCCATAGAGGGGGGGAGCCGTGCTGCACCGCGCGGACGCTGAGGCTCGCCTGCAGAAGCTGGCCGATTTCATGCCCATACAGGCGAGCCAGCGTCCGCGATCGGAGGTGGGGGGAGACTCCCTCAGTCAGCGCACCCGCACTGCAGACAGGCGGCGCGCTGACAGACACAGTCCGCGATATGCGGTCTGTAGGGAGCGGGAGGGGGAGGGAGGGGGGCGGGATCTGGTCGTGGTGCCGTACACACACACACACACACACACACACACACACACACACACACACACACACACACACACACACACACACACACACACACACACACACACACACACACACACACACACACACACACACACACACACACACACACACACACACACACACACACACACACACACACACACACACACACACACACACACACACACACACACACACACACATACACACACACACACATATACACACACATACATACTCACGCACTTTAATAACCCGCAGCTCCTTCCCTGCTCCCCGCCCATGGCGCCTCCCATCTAGCTAGTTCCCTCCCCTCCTACCCATTGGCTGACTCGCGTACCATGTGACGCGTCGCCGCACGGGAACACAATTCTCCGGTATCCCCTGCTGGCTGACGCGTCACAGTACGTAGTCAGTTGGCAGTGAGGAGGGACCGGATCGTGAGGCTACAATGTAATGGCGAGTAGCGCTCACACGGCCGCCCGCGCCGCCGGGCGCAGCGGGTCCCAGCCCTAAGGCTGCGAATATACAGCCGGACTGCAGGGCGCGCGCATATCTGTGACGTCGCAGAGCGCCGAGTGCACAAGCGCACACTACTGCGCGCGGCTGCAGTCGGAAACCTGTCTCTCGATTGGACGGCCGCGTCACACGGCAGTCGCAACCAGAAAACACGTTTTGAAGACGCTTCAGCTGTCGCCCGCATTGCAGTAGCGAGCGGGGAGACGGTCGCGTTTGGTATATGCCGTTTTCACGTTGTTGTTACACTTGTTTTTGCGCCGCGCGGTGACGCTACGGGCGACCACACGGGCGCTTTTGTGTATAATCGTAGCCTTAGAAATGCATTATCTCAACAGGATAGTACTCATCTGGGGCTTCTCACACAGGAGAGGGACACACACACACACACACACACACACACCGTATATGGGAGCAGGGCCATATGGTATAGGACGTCCTAAATGTGATCCTTTCTCCGCAGGAATCGTTCTACCAGCCGCGGGGGCTGGAGAAGCACACAGACAGCGTCCTGGCGTGGGTATGTGTCCCTCCCCCCACCCCCGGGGGGGCCGAGAGTCGCGTGCCCGGCACTGCCACCTTATATCATTAGAGATTGTGAGATGCGATAGGAAGCCAGGAGAGGGATTTCATGAGGGGAGACGCTGAGACAGATCTAGGAAAGAGTAGAGTGATTCTGGCAGCAGCGTTAAGGATAGATTGTAGGGGAGACAGGTGAGAGGCAGGAAGGCCGGACAGCAGGAGGTTACAGTAATCAAGACGGGAGAGAATGAGGGCCTGAGTCACAGTTTTAGCAGTCGAGCAACAGAGGAAAGGGCGTATCTTTGTGATATTGCGGAGGAAAAAGCGACAGGTTTTAGCTACATTGTGAATGTGAGGGAGGAGTCACGTGTGACCCCCAGGCCGCGTGCGTGTGATACTGAGCGAGTGCTGCCGGCAGCAATATAAGACTGTACATATTACCTGCGCTCCTCCCTTTAGAAGGAGGAAAAAGGATGCGGCTGGTAAAAGGATTGGCCGTACATGTATGGGATACAGAGAACAGATCCTGCGCTCCGACCAATTAATATACTAGTGACATGTTTACATTCAGACCCCACAGTGACACAGACAGAAGGGAGCTATGAGTCTGTCCCTCCCCCCGCAGGGTGACACAGTGACACAGACAGAAGGGAGCTATGAGCCTGTCCCTCCCCCCCGCAGGGTGACACAGTGACACAGACAGAAGGGAGCTATGTGTCTGTCCCTCCCCCCGCAGGGTGACACAGTGACACAGACAGAAGGGAGCTATGAGTCTGTCCCTCCCCCCCGCAGGGTGACACAGTGACACAGACAGAAGGGAGCTATGAGTCTGTCCCTCCCCCCACAGGGTGACACAGTGACACAGACAGAAGGGAGCTATGAGTCTGTCCCTCCCCCCGCAGGGTGACACAGTGACACAGACAGAAGGGAGCTATGAGTCTGTCCCTCCCCCACAGGGTGACACAGTGACACAGACAGAAGGGAGCTATGTGTCTGTCCCTCCCCCCGCAGGGTGACACAGTGACACAGACAGAAGGGAGCTATGAGTCTGTCCTTCCCCCCGCAGGGTGACACAGTGACACAGACAGAAGGGAGCTATGAGTCTGTCCCTCCCCCGCAGGGTGACACAGTGACACAGACAGAAGGGAGCTATGAGTCTGTCCCTCCCCCCGCAGGGTGACACAGTGACACAGACAGAAGGGAGCTATGAGTCTGTCCCTCCCACCGCAGGGTGTCACAGTGACACAGACAGAAGGGGGCTATGAGTCTGTCCCTCCCCCGCAGGGTGACACAGTGACACAGACAGAAGGGAGCTGTGAGTCTGTCCCTCCCCCCGCAGGGTGACACAGTGACACAGACAGAAGGGAGCTATGAGTCTGTCCCTCCCCCGCAGGGTGACACAGACAGAAGGGAGCTATGAGTCTGTCCCTCCCCCCGCAGGGTGACACAGTGACACATACAGAAGGGAGCTATGAGCCTGTCCCTCCCCCCGCAGGGTGACACAGTGACACAGACAGAAGGGAGCTATGAGCCTGTCCCTCCCCCCCGCAGGGTGACACAGTGACACAGACAGAAGGGAGCTATGTGTCTGTCCCTCCCCCCGCAGGGTGACACAGTGACACAGACAGAAGGGAGCTATGAGTCTGTCCCTCCCCCCGCAGGGTGACACAGTGACACAGACAGAAGGGAGCTATGAGTCTGTCCCTCCCCCGCAGGGTGACACAGTGACACAGACAGAAGGGAGCTATGAGTCTGTCCCTCCCCCGCAGGGTGACACAGTGACACAGACAGAAGGGAGCTATGAGTCTGTCCCTCCCCCGCAGGGTGACACAGTGACACAGACAGAAGGGAGCTATGAGTCTGTCCCTCCCCCCGCAGGGTGACCCAGTGACACAGACAGAAGGGAGCTATGAGTCTGTCCTTCCCCCCGCAGGGTGACACAGTGACACAGACAGAAGGGAGCTATGAGTCTGTCCCTCCCCCGCAGGGTGACACAGTGACACAGACAGAAGGGAGCTATGAGTCTGTCCCTCCCCCGCAGGGTGACACAGTGACACAGACAGAAGGGAGCTATGAGTCTGTCCCTCCCCCCGCAGGGTGACCCAGTGACACAGACAGAAGGGAGCTATGAGCCTGTCCCTCCCCCCGCAGGGTGACACAGTGACACAGATAGAAGGGAGCTATGAGTCTGTCCCTCCCCCGCAGGGTGACACAGTGACACAGACAGAAGGGAGCTATGAGTCTGTCCCTCCCACCGCAGGGTGTCACAGTGACACAGACAGAAGGGGGCTATGAGTCTGTCCCTCCCCCGCAGGGTGACACAGTGACACAGACAGAAGGGAGCTGTGAGTCTGTCCCTCCCCCCGCAGGGTGACACAGTGACACAGACAGAAGGGAGCTATGAGTCTGTCCCTCCCCCCGCAGGGTGACACAGTGACACAGACAGAAGGGAGCTATGAGTCTGTCCCTCCCCCCGCAGGGTGACACAGACAGAAGGGAGCTATGAGTCTGTCCCTCCCCCCGCAGGGTGACACAGTGACACATACAGAAGGGAGCTATGAGCCTGTCCCTCCCCCCGCAGGGTGACACAGTGACACAGACAGAAGGGAGCTATGAGTCTGTCCCCCCCCCCCCGCAGGGTGACACAGTGACACAGACAGAAGGGAGCTATGAGACTGTCCCTCCCCCCGCAGGGTGACACAGTGACACAGACAGAAGGGAGCTATGAGTCTGTCCCTCCCCCGCAGGGTGACACAGTGACACAGACAGAAGGGAGCTATGAGTCTGTCCCTCCCCCCGCAGGGTGACACAGTGACACAGACAGAAGGGAGCTATGAGCCTGTCCCTCCCCCCGCAGGGTGACACAGTGACACAGACAGAAGGGAGCTATGAGTCTGTCCCTCCCCCCGCAGGGTGACACAGTGACACAGACAGAAGGGAGCTATGAGTCTGTCCCTCCCCCCGCAGGGTGACACAGTGACACAGACAGAAGGGAGCTATGAGTCTGTCCCTCCCCCGCAGGGTGACACAGTGACACAGACAGAAGGGAGCTATGAGTCTGTCCCTCCCCCCGCAGGGTGACACAGTGACACAGACAGAAGGGAGCTATGAGTCTGTCCTTCCCCCCGCAGGGTGACACAGTGACACAGACAGAAGGGAGCTATGAGTCTGTCCCTCCCCCCGCAGGGTGACACAGTGACACAGACAGAAGGGAGCTATGAGTCTGTCCCTCCCCCGCAGGGTGACACAGTGACACAGACAGAAGGGAGCTATGAGTCTGTCCCTCCCCCCACAGGGTGACACAGTGACACAGACAGAAGGGAGCTATGAGTCTGTCCCTCCCCCGCAGGGTGACACAGTGACACAGACAGAAGGGAGCTACTGTATGAGTCTGTCCCTCCCCCGCAGGGTGACACAGTGACACAGACAGAAGGGAGCTATGAGTCTGTCCCTCCCCCCGCAGGGTGACACAGTGACACAGACAGAAGGGAGCTATGAGTCTGTCCCTCCCCCCGCAGGGTGACACAGTGACACAGACAGAAGGGAGCTATGAGTCTGTCCCTCCCCCCACAGGGTGACACAGTGACACAGACAGAAGGGAGCTATGAGTCTGTCCCTCCCCCGCAGGGTGACACAGTGACACAGACAGAAGGGAGCTATGTGTCTGTCCCTCCCCCCGCAGAGTGACACAGTGACACAGACAGAAGGGAGCTATGAGTCTGTCCCTCCCCCGCAGGGTGACACAGTGACACAGACAGAAGGGAGCTATGAGTCTGTCCCTCCCCCCGCAGGGTGACACAGTGACACAGACAGAAGGGAGCTATGAGTCTGTCCCTCCCCCGCAGAGTGACACAGTGACACAGACAGAAGGGAGCTATGAGACTGTCCCTCCCCCGCAGGGTGACACAGTGACACAGACAGAAGGGAGCTATGTGTCTGTCCCTCCCCCCGCAGGGTGACACAGTGACACAGACAGAAGGGAGCTATGTGTCTGTCCCTCCCCCCGCAGGGTGACACAGTGACACAGACAGAAGGGAGCTATGAGTCTGTCCCCCCCCCGCAGGGTGACACAGTGACACAGACAGAAGGGAGCTATGAGTCTGTCCCTCCCCCCGCAGGGTGACACAGTGACACAGACAGAAGGGAGCTATGAGTCTGTCCCTCCCCCCGCAGGGTGACACAGTGACACAGACAGAAGGGAGCTATGAGTCTGTCCCTCCCCCCGCAGGGTGACACAGTGACACAGACAGAAGGGGGGTATGAGTCTGTCCCTCCCCCCACAGGGTGACACAGTGACACAGACAGAAGGGAGCTATGAGTCTGTCCCTCCCCCGCAGGGTGACACAGTGACACAGACAGAAGGGAGCTATGAGACTGTCCCTCCCCCCGCAGGGTGACACAGAGACACAGACAGAAGGGAGCAATGAGCCTGTCCCTCCCCCCGCAGAGTGACACAGACAGAAGGGAGCTATGAGTCTGTCCCTCCCCCCGCAGGGTGACACAGTGACACAGACAGAAGGGAGCTATGAGTCTGTCCCTCCCCCCGCAGGGTGACACAGTGACACAGACAGAAGGGAGCTATGAGTCTGTCCCTCCCCCCGCAGGGTGACACAGTGACACAGACAGAAGGGAGCTATGAGTCTGTCCCTCCCCCGCAGGGTGACACAGTGACAC
The DNA here is from genome assembly GCF_040206685.1 of Ascaphus truei. Taxonomy (NCBI): domain Eukaryota; kingdom Metazoa; phylum Chordata; class Amphibia; order Anura; family Ascaphidae; genus Ascaphus; species Ascaphus truei. The sequence goes on along the minus strand of NW_027454193.1, from coordinate 35,249 downwards.
AGACAGAAGGGAGCTATGAGTCTGTCCCTCCCCCCGCAGGGTGACACAGTGACACAGACAGAAGGGAGCTATGAGTCTGTCCCTCCCCCCGCAGGGTGACACAGTGACACAGACAGAAGGGAGCTATGAGTCTGTCCCTCCCCCGCAGGGTGACACAGTGACACAGACAGAAGGGAGCTATGAGTCTATCCCTCCCCCTGCAGGGTGATACAGTGACACATACAGGAGGGAGCTATGAGTCTGCCCCTCCCCCCGCAGGGTGACACAGTGACACAGACAGAAGGGAGCTATGAGCCTATCCCTCCCACGCAGGGTGACACAGTGACACAGACAGAAGGGAGCTATGAGTCTGTCCCTCCCCCGCAGCGTGACACAGTGACACAGACAGAAGGGAGCTATGAGTCTGTCCCTCCCCCGCAGGGTGACACAGTGACACAGACAGAAGGGAGCTATGAGTCTGTCCCTCCCCCGCAGGGTGACACAGTGACACAGACAGAAGGGAGCTATGAGTCTGTCCCTCCCCCCGCAGGGTGACACAGCAACACAGACAGAAGGGAGCTATGAGACTGTCCCTCCCCCGCAGGGTAACAGAGTGACACAGACAGAAGGGAGCTATGAGTCTGTCCCTCCCCCCGCAGGGTGACACAGTGACACAGACAGAAGGGAGCTATGAGTCTGTCCCTCCCCCCGCAGGGTGACACAGTGACACAGACAGAAGGGAGCTATGAGTCTGTCCCTCCCCCCGCAGGGTGACACAGTGACACAGACAGAAGGGAGCTATGAGTCTGTCCCTCCCCCGCAGGGTGACACAGTGACACAGACAGAAGGGAGCTATGAGTCTGTCCCCCCCCCCCGCAGGGTGACACAGTGACAGACAGAAGGGAGCTATGAGTCTGTCCCTCCCCCCGCAGGGTGACACTGTGACACAGACAGAAGGGAGCTATGAGCCTGTCCCTCCCCCCGCAGGGTGACACAGTGACACAGACAGAAGGGAGCTATGAGTCTGTCCCTCCCCCGCAGGGTGACACAGTGACACAGACAGAAGGGAGCTATGTGTCTGTCCCTCCCCCCGCAGGGTGACACAGTGACAGACAGAAGGGAGCTATGAGTCTGTCCCTCCCTCCGCAGGGTGACACAGTGACACAGACAGAAGGGAGCTATGAGTCTGTCCCTCCCCCCGCAGGGTGACACAGTGACACAGACAGAAGGGAGCTATGAGCCTGTCCCTCCCCCCCGCAGGGTGACACAGTGACACAGACAGAAGGGAGCTATGAGTCTGTCCCTCCCCCGCAGGGTGACACAGTGACAGACAGAAGGGAGCTATGAGTCTGTCCCTCCCCCCGCAGGGTGACACTGTGACACAGACAGAAGGGAGCTATGAGCCTGTCCCTCCCCCCGCAGGGTGACACTGTGACACAGACAGAAGGGAGCTATGAGTCTGTCCCTCCCCTGCAGGGTGACACAGTGACACAGACAGAAGGGAGCTATGAGTCTGTCCCTCCCCCCGCAGGGTGACACTGTGACACAGACAGAAGGGAGCTATGAGACTGTCCCTCCCCTGCAGGGTGACACAGTGACACAGACAGAAGGGAGCTATGAGTCTGTCCCTCCCCCGCAGGGAGACACAGTGACACAGACAGAAGGGAGCTATGAGCCTGTCCCTCCCCCCGCAGAGTGACACAGACAGAAGGGAGCTATGAGACTGTCCCTCCCCTGCAGGGTGACACAGTGACACAGACAGAAGGGAGCTATGAGTCTGTCCCTCCCCCGCAGTGTGACACAGTGACACAGACAGAAGGGAGCTGTGAGTCTGTCCCTCCCCCCGCAGGGTGACACAGTGACACAGACAGAAGGGAGCTATGAGTATGTCCCTCCCCCCGCAGGGTGACACAGTGACATAGACAGAAGGGAGCTATGAGTCTGTCCCTCCCCCGCAGGGTGACACAGACAGAAGGGAGCTATGAGTCTGTCCCTCCCCCCGCAGGGTGACACAGTGACACAGACAGAAGGGAGCTATGAGCCTGTCCCTCCCCCCGCAGGGTGACACAGTGACACAGACAGAAGGGAGCTATGAGTCTGTCCCTCCCCCCGCAGGGTGACACTGTGACACAGACAGAAGGGAGCTATGAGTCTGTCCCTCCCCAGCAGGGTGACACAGTGACACAGACAGAAGGGAGCTATGAGTCTGTCCCTCCCCCGCAGGGTGACACAGACAGAAGGGAGCTATGAGTCTGTCCCTCCCCCCGCAGGGTGACACAGTGACACCGACAGAAGGGAGCTATGAGTCTGTCCCTCCCCCGCAGGGTGACACAGACAGAAGGGAGCTATGAGTCTGGCCCTCCCCCGCAGGGTGACACAGTGACACAGACAGAAGGGAGCTATGAGTCTGTCCCTCCCCCCGCAGGGTGACACAGTGACACAGACAGAAGGGAGCTATGAGTCTGTCCCCCCCCCCCCGCAGGGTGACACTGTGACACAGACAGAAGGGAGCTATGAGTCTGTCCCTCCCCCCGCAGGGTGACACAGTGACACAGACAGAAGGGAGCTATGAGTCTGTCCCTCCCCCGCAGGGTGACACAGTGACACAGACAGAAGGGAGCTATGAGACTGTCCCTCCCCCGCAGGGTGACACAGTGACAGACAGAAGGGAGCTATGAGTCTGTCCCTCCCCCGCAGGGTGACACAGTGACAGACAGAAGGGAGCTATGAGTCTGTCCCTCCCCCCGCAGGGTGACACTGTGACACAGACAGAAGGGAGCTATGAGTCTGTCCCTCCCCTGCAGGGTGACACAGTGACACAGACAGAAGGGAGCTATGAGTCTGTCCCTCCCCCCGCAGGGTGACACAGTGACACAGACAGAAGGGAGCTATGAGTCTGTCCCTCCCCCGCAGGGTGACACAGTGACACAGACAGAAGGGAGCTATGAGTCTGTCCCTCCCCTGCAGGGTGACATAGTGACACAGACAGAAGGGAGCTATGAGTCTGTCCCTCCCCCCGCAGGGTGACACAGTGACACAAACAGAAGGGAGCTATGAGTCTGTCCCTCCCCCCGCAGGGTGACACAGTGACACAGACAGAAGGGAGCTATGAGTCTGTCCCTCCCCCCGCAGGGTGACACAGTGACACAAACAGAAGGGAGCTATGAGTCTGTCCCTCCCCCACAGGGTGACACAGAGACACAGACAGAAGGGAGCTATGAGTCTGTCCCTCCCCCGCAGGGTGACACAGTGACACAGACAGAAGGGAGCTATGAGACTGTCCCTCCCCCGCAGGGTGACACAGTGACAGACAGAAGGGAGCTATGAGTCTGTCCCTCCCCCGCAGGGTGACACAGTGACAGACAGAAGGGAGCTATGAGTCTGTCCCTCCCCCCGCAGGGTGACACTGTGACACAGACAGAAGGGAGCTATGAGTCTGTCCCTCCCCTGCAGGGTGACACAGTGACACAGACAGAAGGGAGCTATGAGTCTGTCCCTCCCCCCGCAGGGTGACACAGTGACACAGACAGAAGGGAGCTATGAGTCTGTCCCTCCCCCGCAGGGTGACACAGTGACAGACAGAAGGGAGCTATGAGTCTGTCCCTCCCCCCGCAGGGTGACACAGTGACACAGACAGAAGGGAGCTATGAGTCTGTCCCTCCCCCCGCAGGGTGACACAGTGACACAGACAGAAGGGAGCTATGAGTCTGTCCCTCCCCCCGCAGGGTGACACAGTGACACAGACAGAAGGGAGCTATGAGTCTGTCCCTCCCCCCGCAGGGTGACACAGTGACACAGACAGAAGGGAGCTATGAGTCTGTCCCTCCCCCCGCAGGGTGACACAGTGACACAGACAGAAGGGAGCTATGAGTCTGTCCCTCCCCCGCAGGGTGACACAGTGACAGACAGAAGGGAGCTATGAGTCTGTCCCTCCCCTGCAGGGTGACACAGTGACACAGACAGAAGGGAGCTATGAGTCTGTCCCTCCCCCCGCAGGGTGACACAGTGACACAGACAGAAGGGAGCTATGAGTCTGTCCCTCCCCCCGCAGGGTGACACAGACAGAAGGGAGCTATGAGTCTGTCCCTCCCCCGCAGGGTGACACAGTGACAGACAGAAGGGAGCTATGAGTCTGTCCCTCCCCCCGCAGGGTGACACTGTGACACAGACAGAAGGGAGCTATGAGCCTGTCCCTCCCCCCGCAGGGTGACACTGTGACACAGACAGAAGGGAGCTATGAGTCTGTCCCTCCCCTGCAGGGTGACACAGTGACACAGACAGAAGGGAGCTATGAGTCTGTCCCTCCCCCCGCAGAGTGACACAGTGACACAGACAGAAGGGAGCTATGAGTCTGTCCCTCCCCCCGCAGGGTGACACAGTGACACAGACAGAAGGGAGCTATGAGTCTGTCCCTCCCCCCGCAGGGTGACACAGTGACACAGACAGAAGGGAGCTATGAGTCTGTCCCTCCCCAGCAGGGTGACACAGTGACACAGACAGAAGGGAGCTATGAGTCTGTCCCTCCCCCCGCAGGGTGTCACAGTGACACAGACAGAAGGGAGCTATGAGTCTGTCCCTCCCCCCGCAGGGTGACACAGTGACACAGACAGAAGGGAGCTATGAGTCTGTCCCTCCCCCGCAGGGTGACGCAGTGACACAGACAGAAGGGAGCTATGAGTCTGTCCCTCCCCCCGCAGGGTGACACAGTGACACAGACAGAAGGGAGCTATGAGTCTGTCCCTCCCCTGCAGGGTGACACAGTGACACAGACAGAAGGGAGCTATGAGTCTGTCCCTCCCCCCGCATGGTGACACAGCGACACAGACAGAAGGGAGCTATGAGTCTGTCCCTCCCCCGCAGGGTGACACAGTGACACAGACAGAAGGGAGCTATGAGTCTGTCCCTCCCCCCGCAGGGTGACACAGTGACACAGACAGAAGGGAGCTATGAGTCTGTCCCTCCCCCCGCAGGGTGACACAGTGACACAGACAGAAGGGAGCTATGAGACTGTCCCTCCCCCGCAGGGTGTCACAGTGACACAGACAGAAGGGAGCTATGAGACTGTCCCTCCCCCGCAGGGTGACACAGTGACACAGACAGAAGGGAGCTATGAGTCTGTCCCTCCCCTGCAGGGTGACACAGTGACACAGACAGAAGGGAGCTATGAGTCTGTCCCTCCCCCCGCATGGTGACACAGCGACACAGACAGAAGGGAGCTATGAGTCTGTCCCTCCCCCCGCAGGATGACACAGTGACACAGACAGAAGGGAGCTATGAGTCTATCCCTCCCCCCGCAGGGTGACACAGTGACACAGACAGAAGGGAGCTATGAGTCTGTCCCTCCCCCGCAGGGTGACACAGACAGAAGGGAGCTATGAGTCTGTCCCTCCCCCCGCAGGGTGACACAGTGACACAGACAGAAGGGAGCTATGAGACTGTCCCTCCCCCGCAGGGTGACACAGACAGAAGGGAGCTATGAGTCTGGCCCTCCCCCGCAGGGTGACACAGTGACACAGACAGAAGGGAGCTATGAGTCTGTCCCTCCCCCCGCAGGGTGACACAGTGACACAGACAGAAGGGAGCTATGAGTCTGTCCCTCCCCCCGCAGGGTGACACAGTGACACAGACAGAAGGGAGCTATGAGTCTGTCCCTCCCCCCGCAGGGTGATACAGTGACACAGACAGAAGGGAGCTATGTGTCTGTCCCTCCCCCCGCAGGGTGACACAGTGACACAGACAGAAGGGAGCTATGAGCCTGTCCCTCCCCCGCAGGGTGACACAGTGACACAGACAGAAGTGAGCTATGAGTCTGTCCCTCCCCCCGCAGGGTGACACAGTGACACAGACAGAAGGGAGCTATGAGTCTGTCCCCCCCCCCGCAGGGTGACACTGTGACACAGACAGAAGGGAGCTATGAGTCTATCCCTCCCCTGCAGGGTGACACAGTGACACAGACAGAAGGGAGCTATGAGTCTGTCCCTCCCCCGCAGGGTGACACAGACAGAAGGGAGCTATGAGTCTGTCCCTCCCCCCGCAGGGTGACACAGTGACACAGACAGAAGGGAGCTATGAGTCTGTCCCTCCCCAGCAGGGTGACACAGTGACACAGACAGAAGGGAGCTATGAGTCTGTCCCTCCCCCCCGCAGGGTGACACAGACAGAAGGGAGTATGAGTCTGTCCCTCCCCTGCAGGGTGACACTGTGACACAGACAGAAGGGAGCTATGAGTCTGTCCCTCCCCTGCAGGGTGACACAGTGACACAGACAGAAGGGAGCTATGAGTCTGTCCCTCCCCTGCAGGGTGACACTGTGACACAGACAGAAGGGAGCTATGAGTCTGTCCCTCCCCTGCAGGGTGACACAGTGACACAGACAGAAGGGAGTATGAGTCTGTCCCTCCCCCCGCAAGGTGACACTGTGACACAGACAGAAGGGAGCTATGAGTCTGTCCCTCCCCTGCAGGGTGACACAGTGACACAGACAGAAGGAAGCTATGAGTCTGTCCCTCCCCCCGCAGAGTGACACAGTGACACAGACAGAAGGGAGCTATGAGACTGTCCCTCCCCTGCAGGGTGACACAGTGACACAGACAGAAGGGAGCTATGAGCCTGTCCCTCCCCCGCAGGGTGACACAGACAGAAGGGAGCTATGAGTCTGTCCCTCCCCCCCGCAGGGTGACACAGTGACACAGACAGAAGGGAGCTATGAGTCTGTCCCTCCCCCCGCAGGGTGACACAGTGACACAGACAGAAGGGAGCTATGAGTCTGTCCCTCCCCCGCAGGGTGACACAGACAGAAGGGAGCTATGAGTCTGTCCCTCCCCCCGCAGGGTGACACAGTGACACCGACAGAAGGGAGCTATGAGTCTGTCCCTCCCCCGCAGGGTGACACAGACAGAAGGGAGCTATGAGTCTGGCCCTCCCCCGCAGGGTGACACAGTGACACAGACAGAAGGGAGCTATGAGTCTGTCCCTCCCCCGCAGGGTGACACAGACAGAAGGGAGCTATGAGTCTGGCCCTCCCCCGCAGGGTGACACAGTGACACAGACAGAAGGGAGCTATGAGTCTGTCCCTCCCCCCGCAGGGTGACACAGTGACACAGACAGAAGGGAGCTATGAGTCTGTCCCTCCCCCCGCAGGGTGACACAGTGACAGACAAGGGAGCTATGAGTCTGTCCCTCCCCCCGCAGGGTGACACAGTGACACAGACAGAAGGGAGCTATGAGTCTGTCCCTCCCCCCGCAGGGTGACACAGTGACACAGACAGAAGGGAGCTATGAGTCTGTCCCTCCCCCGCAGGGTGACAGTGTGACACAGACAGAAGGGAGCTATGAGTCTGTCCCTCCCCCCGCAGGGTGACAGTGTGACACAGACTGAAGGGAGCTATGAGTCTGTCCCTCCCCCCGCAGGGTGACAGTGTGACACAGACAGAAGGGAGCTATGAGTCTGTCCCTCCCCCGCAGGGTGACACAGTGACACAGACAGAAGGGAGCTATGAGTGTGTCCCTCCCCCGCAGGGTGACACAGTGACACAGACAGAAGGGAGCTATGAGTCTGTCCCTCCCCCCGCACGGGGGAAACAGTGACACAGACAGAAGGGAGCTATGAGTCTGTCCCTCCCCCCGCAGGGTGACACAGACAGAAGGGAGCTATGAGTCTGTCCCTCCCCCGCAGGGTGACACAGTGACACAGACAGAAGGGAGCTATGAGTCTGTCCCCCCCCCCGCAGGGTGACACAGTGACACAGACAGAAGGGAGCTATGAGTCTGTCCCTCCCCCCGCAGGGTGACACAGTGACACAGACAGAAGGGAGCTATGAGTCTGTCCCTCCCCCGCAGGGTGACACAGTGACACAGACAGAAGGGAGCTATGAGTCTGTCCCTCCCCCCGCAGGGTGACACAGTGACACAGACAGAAGGGAGCTATGAGTCTGTCCCTCCCCCCGCAGGGTGATACAGTGACACAGACAGAAGGGAGCTATGAGCCTGTCCCTCCCCCGCAGGGTGACACAGTGACACAGACAGAAGGGAGCTATGAGTCTGTCCCTCCCCCGCAGGGTGACACAGACAGAAGGGAGTATGAGTCTGTCCCTCCCCCCGCAGGGTGACACTGTGACACAGACAGAAGGGAGCTATGAGTCTGTCCCTCCCCTGCAGGGTGACACAGTGACACAGACAGAAGGAAGCTATGAGTCTGTCCCTCCCCCCGCAGAGTGACACAGTGACACAGACAGAAGGGAGCTATGAGACTGTCCCTCCCCTGCAGGGTGACACAGTGACACAGACAGAAGGGAGCTATGAGCCTGTCCCTCCCCCGCAGGGTGACACAGACAGAAGGGAGCTATGAGTCTGTCCCTCCCCCCCGCAGGGTGACACAGTGACACAGACAGAAGGGAGCTATGAGTCTGTCCCTCCCCCCGCAGGGTGACACAGTGACACAGACAGAAGGGAGCTATGAGTCTGTCCCTCCTCCGCAGGGTGACACAGACAGAAGGGAGCTATGAGTCTGTCCCTCCCCCCGCAGGGTGACACAGTGACACCGACAGAAGGGAGCTATGAGTCTGTCCCTCCCCCGCAGGGTGACACAGACAGAAGGGAGCTATGAGTCTGGCCCTCCCCCGCAGGGTGACACAGTGACACAGACAGAAGGGAGCTATGAGTCTGTCCCTCCCCCGCAGGGTGACACAGACAGAAGGGAGCTATGAGTCTGGCCCTCCCCCGCAGGGTGACACAGTGACACAGACAGAAGGGAGCTATGAGTCTGTCCCTCCCCCCGCAGGGTGACACAGTGACACAGACAGAAGGGAGCTATGAGTCTGTCCCTCCCCCCGCATGGTGACACAGTGACAGACAAGGGAGCTATGAGTCTGTCCCTCCCCCCGCAGGGTGACACAGTGACACAGACAGAAGGGAGCTATGAGTCTGTCCCTCCCCCCGCAGGGTGACACAGTGACACAGACAGAAGGGAGCTATGAGTCTGTCCCTCCCCCGCAGGGTGACAGTGTGACACAGACAGAAGGGAGCTATGAGTCTGTCCCTCCCCCCGCAGGGTGACAGTGTGACACAGACAGAAGGGAGCTATGAGTCTGTCCCTCCCCCCGCAGGGTGACAGTGTGACACAGACAGAAGGGAGCTATGAGTCTGTCCCTCCCCCGCAGGGTGACACAGTGACACAGACAGAAGGGAGCTATGAGTGTGTCCCTCCCCCGCAGGGTGACACAGTGACACAGACAGAAGGGAGCTATGAGTCTGTCCCTCCCCCCGCACGGGGGAAACAGTGACACAGACAGAAGGGAGCTATGAGTCTGTCCCTCCCCCCGCAGGGTGACACAGACAGAAGGGAGCTATGAGTCTGTCCCTCCCCCGCAGGGTGACACAGTGACACAGACAGAAGGGAGCTATGAGTCTGTCCCCCCCCCCGCAGGGTGACACAGTGACACAGACAGAAGGGAGCTATGAGTCTGTCCCTCCCCCCGCAGGGTGACACAGACAGAAGGGAGCTATGAGTCTGTCCCTCCCCCGCAGGGTGACACAGTGACACAGACAGAAGGGAGCTATGAGTCTGTCCCTCCCCCCGCAGGGTGACACAGTGACACAGACAGAAGGGAGCTATGAGTCTGTCCCTCCCCCGCAGGGTGACACAGTGACACAGACAGAAGGGAGCTATGAGTCTGTCCCTCCCCCCGCAGGGTGACACAGTGACACAGACAGAAGGGAGCTATGAGTCTGTCCCTCCCCCCGCAGGGTGATACAGTGACACAGACAGAAGGGAGCTATGAGCCTGTCCCTCCCCCGCAGGGTGACACAGTGACACAGACAGAAGGGAGCTATGAGTCTGTCCCTCCCCCCGCAGGGTGACACGGTGACACAGACAGAAGGGAGCTATGAGTCTGTCCCTCCCCCGCAGGGTGACACAGTGACACAGACAGAAGGGAGCCATGAGTCTGTCCCTCCCCCCGCAGGGTGACAAGGTGACACAGACAGAAGGGAGCTATGAGCCTGTCCCTCCCCCCGCAGGGTGACACAGTGACACAGACAGAAGGGAGCTATGAGTCTGTCCCTCCCCCCGCAGGGTGACACGGTGACACAGACAGAAGGGAGCTATGAGTCTGTCCCTCCCCCGCAGGGTGACACAGTGACACAGACAGAAGGGAGCCATGAGTCTGTCCCTCCCCCCGCAGGGTGACAAGGTGACACAGACAGAAGGGAGCTATGAGACTGTCCCTCCCCCCGCAGGGTGACACAGTGACACAGACAGAAGGGAGCTATGAGACTGTCCCTCCCCCCGCAGGGTGACACAGTGACACAGACAGAAGGGAGCTATGAAAGAAATCCACATTTCTCGCCCCGACATCACGCCCTCAGTGACCATACTAACTTGTGCTCTCTTCTCCCACAGGTTTCAGTCTTATGGACCATATCATATTACTGCTCCCCTCTCGCTACCTTCTACCTGTACAGAAAAGGTACTTCACACGCACAGGTGCTGCCGGGTGCGGAAGTATTGGGATAAGCATTGCATTATGGGGTGGGGGGGAGTTCTGCACCCGTGGGTTGGGGCAGTAGGCATCGCTGTATGTATTGCTGGTAATATCCCCCAGAGATAAAAATAAGAACTTACTGTTTGGGTTAAGTGTTGTTGTTGTTTTTTTTTTCCCCAATGGTTAAAAATAAAAATTTGGCAGGTATTTAGATTTTAATCTCTCTTTATTTTATCGGCTTTTGACATTGTAGATACCCTGAACATGTAAATCCCTTTACAAAACCTAAATAATAGAACGACACATTCCCATCTTACTTCTGGTCGGCGTCTTGGTCTTTTCATCTCTCTTGGAATCCAGTCGAGTTCCATCTTTGTCCAACGATGGTCATTTCTTCCTGCCGTGCATCCGGCTCACCGCCATTTTAATGTCTTCCCCCGTGTGATGATGTCACAGACTTTTAGTTTGGTTTTGAACCCATTCATTCTTTTTCCCATCTCTTCTGGTAATACCCAGCATGCATCTCCCCGTTGTTCTTCTCGTTATATGAAGCTTCGGAAATATTAGTCTGACACGCGTACATGAGCACCGGGCAGGATACACTGGTGGGAAAGTGTCCTCTTGGGGCGCCGTGAGGGGAAGATTCCCTTGTAAGATTGTCTCTTGTTTCTTCCAAATGCCGTCGTCATGTCTACATTCTCCTATTAATTTCATCCATAACGTTCCCACCCGTTGTTCTCCGCCGGCCAAGGTAGACATGGTCTTCAACGTCTTCCAGTTCTATTCCATTTATTTCCATCTTGGCAGACGTGACACGTTTGTGGTTCTTGCTGCAATGCAGATGGAGGCCTATTTAAAACGTGTATCTCCTAAACTTAACGACGATTGTTACTTCTCTTTCTGATGAACTTTCATATGTTTTTTTTTTTTGTTATCTGTCTTTTGTTAACGATGAAGCCTTCTGCACTGATTCTTCCATTATCTGTACCTCTGTAATAAAACGTGTCTGCTTTTTAGTTCAATAAGGCCTTCGTCTTCTCTTCTAACTTCACCAAGGCCAACGATATCCTATTGACGGTAGAAGCAACGTGGCACAGTATATTAAAGCGTAAACCCCCTTGTTGCCCCTACCAGTCAAGATAACGACCCAGTTTATAGGGTTAACTGGCCATCTCCGTTCTGCAAAATGGCTGCCAGCCTTGCTAATGTTTAACCCCGAGTTGGCTATCTGTGAAACACTGTGTTATGTATTTGTGTGGTGTCTGTGAGGCATTATATGCTTGGGTTAGTAATAAAGACTAAGTGGCTGGCTTACATGGAGTCTGAAGGCTAGGCTTTGTGTGGGGCCAGGACTTGGGGACATTGGTGAGGTAGGGAAGGGCGAGGACATACTCCAACAGTGTAACATTGTTCTGGCAGCGAGGTGTCTATCTACTGGAGCCATGGGGCGGTCATCCCTTGTTACTGGAATAGTCCTGGAGCGGACTGATCGAGGCGGCATCCAGGGTAAGCCAACTTTTGCAGCGCCCTACACCTAGCGAGCTGGGAGTCCCCTGTAACTCCCTCTTCTAGGACTTATTGCCGTGTTTCTGTATTGTGCTGGCTCTGAGTCTTGGCTCCGGACACAGTAAATCTCAGTTTATTTAACTCGTGCCCGGTGTCAAGCGATCCTGGAAAGTCTGGTCAATCCCATTTGATCATTTCAAGTTGGTCTTCCAGTGCTGCGTCACTAGAGTCCAGCAGCTGTAGGTAGCCAGATGTAGATTTGAATGGCCGCTTTTCTTTATCCCATCGGGGTCTCTTAGCAGCCCCTATGCCTTCTTCCTGAACGCTCTCAAGCCCAGTGACCTCCAGCCCCCTGAGAATGGGGGCCGTCGCTCTTCGGCGTGTTCCATGTTTTGTGGTTGAGGCGTTACTTGCCATGCTGGCCCCATTTGCATGTTGGCACGTACCTTTTCACCTTCAGCTGCGTATATCGTTCATGCTTTCCTAGTGTGGACAAAAGCAACCTCCTCTGGCGCTGAGGTGGGGACTTGAATTTTCTTCGTATAGACTGTGACCTCAGGAAAAAACAAAAGACAAAACATGCAGGAAGCCTGCAATGGTGTATTACCCAAGGGATACAAAACATATATATAGGAGCAATTTATTGATTGATTATCTATAAAATATACATAAAAATATACATGAAAATATACATAAAAATTAATAAAATATTTGAACCAGTGCTTGGCACTAACTGGTGATGTGAATAGGTCTGAGGAGACGTAAACACCGCCAGGCAGACGGTGTATCCCGGCCTTAAAGACCATTAACCAGTGCATTTGACCTATTCACATCTGGTGAGTAGGTTTTCAATTTTTACCAGGCGGAGCAAAGATCAGAAGTCTTGGACACAATTTCAAGCCTCCCACTGTGATAGTGTGCAAGCAGCTTGTTCACATCACCAGTTAGTGCCAAGCACTGGTTCAAATATTTTATTAATTTTTATGTATATTTTCATGTATATTTTTATGTATATTTTATAGATAATCAATCAATAAATTGCTCCTATATATATGTTTTGTATCCCTTGGGTAATACACCATTGCAGGCTTCCTGCATGTTTTGTCTTTTGTTTTTTCCTGAGGTCACAGTCTATACGAAGAAAATTCAAGTCCCCACCTCAGCGCCAGAGGAGGTTGCTTTTGTCCACAAATTCAAGTCTGGGTGCAAGATACCAGAACAATCTCAACAGGCAGCTCCAGGACTACCATTCGGACAATTTATCTAAGGTTTATCATTTGTTGATTGTATAAGCGCTGTTTGTACACCTTTTGTTCTACATGCTTTCCTAGTGTGGTTAAACCCTGCAGCCCAAGCGCTTCTGTACATCTTCCTGAGTACCCGATTCCACTTTGAACCAATGAGATAAGGATTTGAGGGAAGTATATATATATATCTTTTATACATATCCTTTTTTTATTTTATTAATGAATACTTTGGCGCTGTGAATGTTTAACCCTTTGGGTGCCCTATAGACGTAAGTACTACGTCATGGGGTCTGGCATTCCATATGTCATCTCATCGGTTTTCTATGTGCGATTGTGTTCGTGATCAATGAGGAAGTGGCACGGAAGCAGGAGGACGAAGACTCCTTTCCTCCCGTTCCCCCTTCGGTGACTGAGAGATGCTGCGATTGGAAGTGGAACAGAAGGACGACTCCTTTACTCCCGTTCTCCCATCGGTGACGGAGAGATCCTGCGATTGGAAGTGGAACAGAAGGACGACTCCTTTCCTCCCGTTCCCCCATCGGTGACGGACAGATCCTGTGATTGGAAGTGGAACAGAAGGACGACTCCTTTCCTCCCGTTCTCCCATCGGTGACGGAGAGATCCTGCGATTGGAAATGGAACAGAAGGACGACTCCTTTCCTCCCGTTCCCCCATCGGTGACGGAGAGATCCTGCGATTGGAAGTGGAACAGAAGGACGACTCCTTTCCTCCCGTTCTCCCATCGGTGACAGAGAGATCCTGCGATTGGAAGTGGAACAGAAGGACGACTCCTTTCCTCCCGTTCTCCCATCGGTGACGGACAGATCCTGCGATTGGAAATGGAACAGAAGGACGACTCCTTTCCTCCCGTTCCCCCATCGGTGACGGACAGATCCTGTGATTGGAAGTGGAACAGAAGGACGACTCCTTTACTCCCGTTCTCCCATCGGTGATGGAGAGATCCTGTGATTGGAAGTGGAACAGAAGGACGACTCCTTTCCTCCCGTTCTCCCATCGGTGACAGAGAGATCCTGCGATTGGAAATGGAACAGAAGGACGACTCCTTTACTCCCGTTCTCCCATCGGTGACAGAGAGATCCTGTGATTGGAAGTGGAACAGAAGGACGACTCCTTTACTCCCGTTCTCCCATCGGTGACGGAGAGATCCTGCGATTGGAAGTGGAACAGAAGGACGACTCCTTTCCTCCCGTTCTCCCATCGGTGACAGAGAGATCCTGCGATTGGAAATGGAACAGAAGGACGACTCCTTTCCTCCCGTTCTCCCATCGGTGACGGAGAGATCCTGCGATTGGAAATGGAACAGAAGGACGACTCCTTTCCTCCCGTTCCCCCATCGGTGACGGAGAGATCCTGCGATTGGAAGTGGAACAGAAGGACGACTCCTTTCCTCCCGTTCTCCCATCGGTGACAGAGAGATCCTGTGATTGGAAATGGAACAGAAGGACGACTCCTTTACTCCCGTTCCCCCATCGGTGACGGAGAGATCCTGCGATTGGAAATGGAACAGAAGGACGACTCCTTTCCTCCCGTTCCCCCATCGGTGACGGAGAGATCCTGCGATTGGAAGTGGAACAGAAGGACGACTCCTTTCCTCCCGTTCCCCCATCGGTGACGGACAGATCCTGTGATTGGAAGTGGAACAGAAGGACGACTCCTTTCCTCCCGTTCTCCCATCGGTGACGGAGAGATCCTGCGATTGGAAATGGAACAGAAGGACGACTCCTTTCCTCCCGTTCCCCCATCGGTGACGGAGAGATCCTGCGATTGGAAGTGGAACAGAAGGACGACTCCTTTCCTCCCGTTCTCCCATCGGTGACAGAGAGATCCTGCGATTGGAAGTGGAACAGAAGGACGACTCCTTTCCTCCCGTTCTCCCATCGGTGACGGACAGATCCTGCGATTGGAAATGGAACAGAAGGACGACTCCTTTCCTCCCGTTCCCCCATCGGTGACGGACAGATCCTGTGATTGGAAGTGGAACAGAAGGACGACTCCTTTACTCCCGTTCTCCCATCGGTGATGGAGAGATCCTGTGATTGGAAGTGGAACAGAAGGACGACTCCTTTCCTCCCGTTCTCCCATCGGTGACAGAGAGATCCTGCGATTGGAAATGGAACAGAAGGACGACTCCTTTCCTCCCGTTCCCCCATCGGTGACGGAGAGATCCTGCGATTGGAAATGGAACAGAAGGACGACTCCTTTCTTCCCATTCCCCCATCGGTGACGGAGAGATCCTGTGATTGGAAGTGGAACAGAAGGACGACTCCTTTACTCCCGTTCTCCCATCGGTGACGGAGAGATCCTGCGATTGGAAGTGGAACAGAAGGACGACTCCTTTCCTCCCGTTCTCCCATCGGTGACAGAGAGATCCTGCGATTGGAAATGGAACAGAAGGACGACTCCTTTCCTCCCGTTCTCCCATCGGTGACGGAGAGATCCTGCGATTGGAAATGGAACAGAAGGACGACTCCTTTCCTCCCGTTCTCCCATCGGTGACGGAGAGATCCTGCGATTGGAAATGGAACAGAAGGACGACACCTTTCCTCCCGTTCTCCCATCGGTGACGGAGAGATCCTGCGATTGGAAGTGGAACAGAAGGACGACACCTTTCCTCCCGTTCTCCCATCGGTGACAGAGAGATCCTGCGATTGGAAATGGAACAGAAGGACGACTCCTTTCCTCCCGTTCTCCCATCGGTGACGGAGAGATCCTGCGATTGGAAATGGAACAGGAGGACGACTCCTTTCCTCCCGTTCTCCCATCGGTGATGGAGAGATCCTGCGATTGGAAGTGGAACAGAAGGACGACTCCTTTCCTCCCGTTCTCCCATCGGTGACGGAGAGATCCTGCGATTGGAAATGGAACAGAAGGACGACACCTTTCCTCCCGTTCTCCCATCGGTGACGGAGAGATCCTGCGATTGGAAATGGAACAGAAGGACGACACCTTTCCTCCCGTTCTCCCATCGGTGACGGAGAGATCCTGCGATTGGAAATGGAACAGAAGGACGACTCCTTTCCTCCCGTTCTCCCATCGGTGACGGAGAGATCCTGCGATTGGAAGTGGAACAGAAGGACGACTCCTTTCCTCCCGTTCTCCCATCGGTGACGGAGAGATCCTGCGATTGGAAATGGAACAGAAGGACGACTCCTTTCCTCCCGTTCTCCCATCGGTGACGGAGAGATCCTGCGATTGGAAATGGAACAGAAGGACGACTCCTTTCCTCCCGTTCTCCCATCGGTGACGGAGAGATCCTGCGATTGGAAGTGGAACAGAAGGACGACTCCTTTCCTCCCGTTCTCCCATCGGTGACGGAGAGATCCTGCGATTGGAAATGGAACAGAAGGACGACTCCTTTCCTCCCGTTCTCCCATCGGTGACGGAGAGATCCTGCGATTGGAAGTGGAACAGAAGGACGACACCTTTCCTCCCGTTCTCCCATCGGTGACAGAGAGATCCTGCGATTGGAAATGGAACAGAAGGACGACTCCTTTCCTCCCGTTCTCCCTTCGGTGACTGAGAGATCCTGCGATTGGAAATGGAACAGAAGGACGACTCCTTTCCTCCCGTTCCCCCTTCGGTGACGGAGAGATCCTGCGATTGGAAATGGAACAGAAGGACGACTCCTTTCCTCCCGTTCTCCCATCGGTGACGGAGAGATCCTGCGATTGGAAGTGGAACAGAAGGACGACTCCTTTCCTCCCGTTCTCCCATCGGTGACGGACAGATCCTGTGATTGGAAGTGGAACAGAAGGACGACTCCTTTCCTCCCGTTCCCCCATCGGTGACGGACAGATCCTGTGATTGGAAGTGGAACAGAAGGACGACTCCTTTCCTCCCGTTCTCCCATCGGTGACGGAGAGATCCTGCGATTGGAAATGGAACAGAAGGACGACTCCTTTCCTCCCGTTCCCCCATCGGTGACGGACAGATCCTGTGATTGGAAGTGGAACAGAAGGACGACTCCTTTACTCCCGTTCTCCCATCGGTGATGGAGAGATCCTGTGATTGGAAGTGGAACAGAAGGACGACTCCTTTCCTCCCGTTCTCCCATCGGTGACAGAGAGATCCTGCGATTGGAAATGGAACAGAAGGACGACTCCTTTCCTCCCGTTCTCCCATCGGTGACGGAGAGATCCTGTGATTGGAAGTGGAACAGAAGGACGACTCCTTTACTCCCGTTCTCCCATCGGTGACGGAGAGATCCTGCGATTGGAAGTGGAACAGAAGGACGACTCCTTTCCTCCCGTTCTCCCATCGGTGACAGAGAGATCCTGCGATTGGAAATGGAACAGAAGGACGACTCCTTTCCTCCCGTTCTCCCATCGGTGACGGAGAGATCCTGCGATTGGAAATGGAACAGAAGGACGACTCCTTTCCTCCCGTTCTCCCATCGGTGACGGAGAGATCCTGCGATTGGAAATGGAACAGAAGGACGACACCTTTCCTCCCGTTCTCCCATCGGTGACGGAGAGATCCTGCGATTGGAAGTGGAACAGAAGGACGACACCTTTCCTCCCGTTCTCCCATCGGTGACAGAGAGATCCTGCGATTGGAAATGGAACAGAAGGACGACTCCTTTCCTCCCGTTCTCCCATCGGTGACGGAGAGATCCTGCGATTGGAAATGGAACAGGAGGACGACTCCTTTCCTCCCGTTCTCCCATCGGTGATGGAGAGATCCTGCGATTGGAAGTGGAACAGAAGGACGACTCCTTTCCTCCCGTTCTCCCATCGGTGACGGAGAGATCCTGCGATTGGAAATGGAACAGAAGGACGACACCTTTCCTCCCGTTCTCCCATCGGTGACGGAGAGATCCTGCGATTGGAAATGGAACAGAAGGACGACACCTTTCCTCCCGTTCTCCCATCGGTGACGGAGAGATCCTGCGATTGGAAATGGAACAGAAGGACGACTCCTTTCCTCCCGTTCTCCCATCGGTGACGGAGAGATCCTGCGATTGGAAGTGGAACAGAAGGACGACTCCTTTCCTCCCGTTCTCCCATCGGTGACGGAGAGATCCTGCGATTGGAAATGGAACAGAAGGACGACTCCTTTCCTCCCGTTCTCCCATCGGTGACGGAGAGATCCTGCGATTGGAAATGGAACAGAAGGACGACTCCTTTCCTCCCGTTCTCCCATCGGTGACGGAGAGATCCTGCGATTGGAAGTGGAACAGAAGGACGACTCCTTTCCTCCCGTTCTCCCATCGGTGACGGAGAGATCCTGCGATTGGAAATGGAACAGAAGGACGACTCCTTTCCTCCCGTTCTCCCATCGGTGACGGAGAGATCCTGCGATTGGAAGTGGAACAGAAGGACGACACCTTTCCTCCCGTTCTCCCATCGGTGACAGAGAGATCCTGCGATTGGAAATGGAACAGAAGGACGACTCCTTTCCTCCCGTTCTCCCTTCGGTGACTGAGAGATCCTGCGATTGGAAATGGAACAGAAGGACGACTCCTTTCCTCCCGTTCCCCCTTCGGTGACGGAGAGATCCTGCGATTGGAAGTGGAACAGAAGGACGACTCCTTTCCTCCCGTTCTCCCATCGGTGACGGAGAGATCCTGCGATTGGAAGTGGAACAGAAGGACGACTCCTTTACTCCCGTTCCCCCATCGGTGACTGAGAGATCCTGTGATTGGAAATGGAACAGAAGGACGACTCCTTTACTCCCGTTCCCCCATCGGTGACGGAGAGATCCTGCGATTGGAAATGGAACAGAAGGACGACTCCTTTCCTCCCGTTCCCCCATCGGTGACGGACAGATCCTGTGATTGGAAGTGGAACAGAAGGACGACTCCTTTACTCCCGTTCTCCCATCGGTGACGGACAGATCCTGTGATTGGAAGTGGAACAGAAGGACGACTCCTTTCCTCCCGTTCCCCCATCGGTGACGGACAGATCCTGTGATTGGAAGTGGAACAGAAGGACGACTCCTTTCCTCCCGTTCTCCCATCGGTGACGGACAGATCCTGTGATTGGAAGTGGAACAGAAGGACGACTCCTTTCCTCCCGTTCCCCCTTCGGTGACAGAGAGATCCTGCGATTGGAAGTGGAACAGAAGGACGACTCCTTTCCTCCCGTTCCCCCATCGGTGACGGACAGATCCTGTGATTGGAAGTGGAACAGAAGGACGACTCCTTTCCTCCCGTTCTCCCATCGGTGACGGAGAGATCCTGCGATTGGAAATGGAACAGAAGGACGACTCCTTTCCTCCCGTTCCCCCATCGGTGACGGACAGATCCTGTGATTGGAAGTGGAACAGAAGGACGACTCCTTTACTCCCGTTCTCCCATCGGTGATGGAGAGATCCTGTGATTGGAAGTGGAACAGAAGGACGACTCCTTTCCTCCCGTTCTCCCATCGGTGACAGAGAGATCCTGCGATTGGAAATGGAACAGAAGGACGACTCCTTTCCTCCCGTTCTCCCATCGGTGACGGAGAGATCCTGTGATTGGAAGTGGAACAGAAGGACGACTCCTTTACTCCCGTTCTCCCATCGGTGACGGAGAGATCCTGCGATTGGAAGTGGAACAGAAGGACGACTCCTTTCCTCCCGTTCTCCCATCGGTGACAGAGAGATCCTGCGATTGGAAATGGAACAGAAGGACGACTCCTTTCCTCCCGTTCTCCCATCGGTGACGGAGAGATCCTGCGATTGGAAATGGAACAGAAGGACGACTCCTTTCCTCCCGTTCTCCCATCGGTGACGGAGAGATCCTGCGATTGGAAATGGAACAGAAGGACGACACCTTTCCTCCCGTTCTCCCATCGGTGACGGAGAGATCCTGCGATTGGAAGTGGAACAGAAGGACGACACCTTTCCTCCCGTTCTCCCATCGGTGACAGAGAGATCCTGCGATTGGAAATGGAACAGAAGGACGACTCCTTTCCTCCCGTTCTCCCATCGGTGACGGAGAGATCCTGCGATTGGAAATGGAACAGGAGGACGACTCCTTTCCTCCCGTTCTCCCATCGGTGATGGAGAGATCCTGCGATTGGAAGTGGAACAGAAGGACGACTCCTTTCCTCCCGTTCTCCCATCGGTGACGGAGAGATCCTGCGATTGGAAATGGAACAGAAGGACGACACCTTTCCTCCCGTTCTCCCATCGGTGACGGAGAGATCCTGCGATTGGAAATGGAACAGAAGGACGACACCTTTCCTCCCGTTCTCCCATCGGTGACGGAGAGATCCTGCGATTGGAAATGGAACAGAAGGACGACTCCTTTCCTCCCGTTCTCCCATCGGTGACGGAGAGATCCTGCGATTGGAAGTGGAACAGAAGGACGACTCCTTTCCTCCCGTTCTCCCATCGGTGACGGAGAGATCCTGCGATTGGAAATGGAACAGAAGGACGACTCCTTTCCTCCCGTTCTCCCATCGGTGACGGAGAGATCCTGCGATTGGAAATGGAACAGAAGGACGACTCCTTTCCTCCCGTTCTCCCATCGGTGACGGAGAGATCCTGCGATTGGAAGTGGAACAGAAGGACGACTCCTTTCCTCCCGTTCTCCCATCGGTGACGGAGAGATCCTGCGATTGGAAATGGAACAGAAGGACGACTCCTTTCCTCCCGTTCTCCCATCGGTGACGGAGAGATCCTGCGATTGGAAGTGGAACAGAAGGACGACACCTTTCCTCCCGTTCTCCCATCGGTGACAGAGAGATCCTGCGATTGGAAATGGAACAGAAGGACGACTCCTTTCCTCCCGTTCTCCCTTCGGTGACTGAGAGATCCTGCGATTGGAAATGGAACAGAAGGACGACTCCTTTCCTCCCGTTCCCCCATCGGTGACGGAGAGATCCTGTGATTGGAAGTGGAACAGAAGGACGACTCCTTTCCTCCCGTTCTCCCTTCGGTGACGGAGAGATCCTGCGATTGGAAATGGAACAGAAGGACGACTCCTTTCCTCCCGTTCTCCCATCGGTGACGGAGAGATCCTGCGATTGGAAATGGAACAGAAGGACGACTCCTTTCCTCCCGTTCCCCCATCGGTGACGGAGAGATCCTGCGATTGGAAATGGAACAGAAGGAGGATGTCTCCGTTCCTCCCGTTCCCCCATCGGTGACGGAAAGATCCCATGATTGCTTCGGAGAAGGAGACACGTGGTTGGAGGGGTCAGTGCTGCGGCTCCTCTGGCACTCGGCTTTATAAAAGTGTAATACAGGAAGTTTCCAAAGCGATTTCACGTAGGGTACAGGAAGTTTCCATGCGATTTCACGTAGGGTACAGGAAGTTTCCATGCGATTTCACGTAGGGTACAGGAAGTTTCCATGCGATTTCACGTAGGGTACAGGAAGTTTCCATGCGATTTCACGTAGGGTACAGGAAGTTTCCATGCGATTTCACGTAGGGTACAGGAAGTTTCCATGTGATTTCACGTAGGATACAGGAAGTTTCTATGCAATTTCACGTAGGGTACAGGAAGTTTCCATGCGATTTCACGTAGGGTACAGGAAGTTTCTATGTGATTTCACGTAGGATGCAGGAAGTTTCCATGTGATTTCACGTAGGATGCAGGAAGTTTCCATGTGATTTCACGTAGGGTACAGAAAGTTTCTATGTGATTTCACGTAGGGTGCAGGAAGTTTCCATGTGATTTCACGTAGGGTACAGAAAGTTTCCATGCGATTTCACGTAGGGTACAGGAAGTTTCCATGTGATTTCACGTAGGGTACAGGAAGTTTCTATGCAATTTCACTTAGGGTACAGGAATTTTCCATGCGATTTCACGTAGGGTACAGGAATTTTCCATGCAATTTCACTTAGGGTACAGGAATTTTCCATGCGATTTCACGTAGGGTACAGGAAGTTGCGACTGCGTGATGAGACAGCACCAGAAGTTGCAGTTACTACAGATATTAATATATAACTTTAAGCTCAGTGTGTGTGTATATAACACTATTTATACAATGTAATGACGTTACAGTATCTGGCAGTGGATCTTCATCTGACACTGGAGATACTGTACGTCACTTTTAAATAACCTGTCTCTGGGATAACACCCCCGGCTGTCACCAGTGTTCCTAAATGACATCACAGGAGGGGACAGCCGGGAGACGCAGAACACGGACCACGGCGGCACCGCGGGAAACCATGACGTCTGTTATACGGGATCATTTAATCCAGGGGTGCCCAACTCAAGGGCCACCAACGGGCCACGTTGTCAGAATATCCCTGTGATTCAGCACTGGTGGCTCGGTCAATGATTGAGCCACCCGTGCTGAAGCAGTGATATCCTGAACATCTGTCCTGTTGGTGACCCCTGAGGATTGGAGTTGGCCACTCCTGATATATTAGGATTAATTTGGGGGCATTCAGACCTTTCTTGATGCATTGAACACACCGTTCTTACCGGAAACATGAAAGGGTTTTATTTGTGGGACTGTTGCTGGACTACAATGTTTCGCTCTGTAGATCTAGTTATTTAAAACAATATAATAATACAGCTCAACCCCGTTATAGCGCGATCCGCTACAACGCAAATCCACTTATAACGCCGTCTGAGCATGGCTCACGATTTTAAAACCTCCAGCTGCAGAGAGGAGAGCACGTGGGCTCCTATGAAGTGAGGAGAGAGATCTAGATGCCGGTACGGTCCTCATGCGGCAAAATGGAGGTTTTAAAAAATAAAATAAAAAATGACTGCCGGTGAAATTTTAACTAGGCCTCAAATCCTTCAGTAGAGTGTTCACACTGCAACTTTTATACTCTGCTTTACTCTGCCTGTCTCTCTTCTTCTCCCCCCGAGCTTGTCTCATTACAGATATATACATGCAAGCTCATCTGTATCTTGTAGGGTGGGCATATCTAGGCGTGTTGTGGGGTTTAGGCGTGCGCTAGTGACCCTGCTCTTTGTGTTTTTGTAGGATACCTGAACATGTCCAGGCTGGTACCTTTAGGACAGTACGGGGTGACGCTGATCTTTCTGCTAGCGGGTGTAGCATGTCTCAGAGGTGAGGAAAACTACATGCTAAACCAGCGTCATCGTAATACAGACAGAAGGGAGCGATGAGTCTGTCCCTCCCCCCGCAGGGTGACACAGACAGAAGGGAGCTATGAGTCTGTCCCTCCCCCCGCAGGGTGACACAGTGACACAAAAAGAAGGGAGCTATGTGACTGTCCCTCCCCCCGCAGGGTGACACAGTGACACAGACAGAAGGGAGCTATGAGTCTGTCCCTCCCCCCCGCAGGGTGACACAGTGACACAGACAGAAGGTAGCAATGAGCCTGTCCCTCCCCCCGCAGGGTGACACAGTGACACAGACAGAAGGGAGCTATGAGTCTGTCCCTCCCCCACAGGGTGACACAGTGACACAGACAGAAGGGAGCTATGAGTCTGTCCCTCCCCTGCAGGGTGACACACTGACACAGACAGAAGGGAGCTATGAGTCTGTCCCTTCCCCCGCAGAGTGACACAAATTATCTCTCTCTCTACAGGGTTGGGCAGATGGAGCAACCCTCAGTATATTCAATTTATTAGCATTTTAGAGAGAGCCAAGAAAGAGAACAATGCAGAAAACAAGGTAAGAGAGGCTGGCATTGCTGCTGTGTATACATGTCATGGTGTAGTAGTGTGTGTTTGTGAGGGGAGCCTGGCACTGCCGCTGTGTATACATGGTGTAGTAGTGTGTGAGGGGAGGCTGGCACTGCCGCTGTGTATACATGGTGTAGTAGTGTGAGAGAGGGATCCTGGCACTGCCGCTGTGTATACATGGTGTAGCAGTGTGTGTGAGGGGAAGGCTGGCACTGCCGCTGCCTGCGCTGTACCTGTGCTGTGTATACATGGTGTAGTAGTGTGTGTGAGGGGGAGGCTGGCACTGACGCTGCCCGTGCTGTACATGTGCTGTGTATACATGGTGTAGTAGTGTGTGTGAGGGGAAGGCTGGCACTGCCGCTGCCCGCGCTGTACCTGTGCTGTGTATACATGGTGTAGTAGTGTGTGTGAGGGGGAGGCTGGCACTGCCGCTGCCTGCGCTGTCCCTGTGCTGTGTATACATGGTGTAGTAGTGTGTGTGAGAGGGAGGCTGGCACTGCCGCTGCCTGTGCTGTACCTGTGCTGTGTATACATGGTGTAGTAGTGTGTGTGAGGGGGAGGCTGGCACTGCCGCTGCCCGCGCTGTACCTGTGCTGTGTATACATGGTGTAGTAGTGTGTGTGAGGGGGGGGCTGCCGCTGCCCGCACTGTACCTGTGCTGTGTGTACATGTCATGGTGTAGTAGTGTGTGAGGGGGAGGCTGGCACTGCCCGCGCTGTACCTGTGCTGTGTATACATGGTGTAGTAATGTGTGAGAGAGGGATCCTGGCACTGCCGCTGTACGATATTGTCTCTCTCTGTCCCACAGAAGAAACTCTCCAGTTATAACTTTGACTTTCGCAGTTGGCCAGTTGATTTCCGATGGGATGAAACCAGCAGGTACACAGAGCCTGGCACCTCTACTTCTGGCACGGGGGTATACAGAGCCTGGCACCTCTAGGGCTGGCATAGGGTGGGATGTACAGAGCCTGGCATGTATAGGGCTTGCACAGGGGGATATACAGAGGCTGGCACGTATAGAGCTGGCACAGGGGATATACAGAGCCTGGCACTCTAGGGCTGGCATAGGGTGGGATGTACAGAGCCTGGCATGTATAGGGCTTGCACAGGGGGATATACAGAGCTTGGCACCTCTAGGGCTGGCTCATGGGAAGTATACAGAGCCTAGCACCTCTAGGGCTGGATCATGAACCCTGTTCTATTCTCCGTACAGTAAGGATCACCAGGGGGCGGAGCCTGTCGGGGGCGTGTCTCTGCTGAAGCCGGAGCCCGGCCCCCGAGGAGCGGCAGACAGTGTGTTTACCTGGAGCCGGAAGCTGCCCTGTGAGATCATCAGGTAACAGATGGGTTAATCCTATTGGACGGTGCTCGGAACCTGCAGCACTGAGGTTGATGGCATACTTGACGGCACGTATACTGTGTGTGTGTATATATATCTCTGATGGTGTGTGTTTGTGCGTATATACCGTTGTAATGATATTGTATTTGTTCTGTATCTCCATCTATATATGTATATGGTACCTGATATAGAGAATATACAACAAGGGCTATGAAAACAGATGGGGGTCCATGTCCGTGTGTGTGTCCGTCCGTCCGTCCGTGTGTGTGTCCGTCCGTCCGTCCGTGTGTGTCCGTCCGTCCGTGTGTGTCCGTCCGTCCGTCCGTCCGTGTGTGTGTCCGTGTGCGCGTGTGTCCGTGTGTGTCCGTCCGTGTGTGTGTGTCCGTATGTGTGTCCTAGTGAGGTATTTCACGTAGGCCATATTATATTTGCATAATGAGCAAACTGTAGACGGACGTTCACAGAGGTACACAATTAGGAGGCTTTATAATGTGAAATTATAATAGGCTTTATTGTGCCTGTTCCTTTTCATCAGGAAATTATCCAAACACAGGGGGGGGGGGGGAAACAAAGCTTCCATTCACTTGGAGTATTTCTAGTGAAATCCTATGCAATTAGTTCACATCTCCATTAGTTAAGCATGTCTCACAGCCCCAAAACACATTGCATGAAAATAAGCAGATATAAGCAGTCTCTTAAGAATAAAAGTCTTATCTGTTTCTTGGAGGGAAAATCTTCTCACTTCCTGGTTCAGCTTCAGGTGTAGTAGTTTTCCCTGTGTCTTGAAATCAGCTCTGCGTGCAGAGCTCAAGACTGGTCAGCTCTCAGTCAGAGCTAAGGAGTCACTTCCTGTCTCAAAGGCAGGCTTTTTGTAAACAATCTAATCAGGCAGGTGGTGGTTAGTAATTAACTACCACACTGCTAGATTAAAGGCACATTACTGAACAGGGATAAGTCCCCTGTTACAGGAACTCACAAATATGTTCCAGTACAATAAGAGAAGGCAATATATGGCATAAATATAACCGATATAGTGAAGATACAGATAAGAAATGACTATCAACAAATGCGTATACAATCCAGAATAAGAATTGTGCAATACAGAGGTAAAATAACGAGTGCCCGTGAATCCGATGGGGAAGTGAGATCCCCGCGGTACAAGTCCTAGAGGTTGTAGTGCTGCTGCTTCTATGAAGGAAGCTCTTTGCTTCCTGGTGGGTGTAGGGATACAGGCTTAATGTGCCCACCTACACATGGGGAGCACACAGCTTTGAGGCAGTGAAAGATAATGTCGCAGCTTTATTTCTTTACCAACGTTGGAAATGAAACCGTCTGCCAGCCCCGTTACTCCGTGTACTGTACGCAGGCGGCGCCGTGCCACCTGCAAATAGTATGGGGGGGGGGAGATCCTTACACTGCGTCTGGCTGGTGTCACACCGCCGTAGTATGGGGGGGGGGGGATCCTTACGCTGCGCCTGGCTGGTGTCACACCGCCGTAGTATGGGGGGGGGGGAGATCCTTACACTGCGTCTGGCTGGTGTCACACCGCCGTAGTATGGGGGGGGGGGGGATCCTTACACTGCGTCTGGCTGGTGTCACACTGCCGTAGTATGGGGGGGGGGGGATCCTTACGCTGCGCCTGGCTGGTGTCACACCGCCGTAGTATGGGGGGGATCCTTACGCTGCGTCTGGCTGGTGTCACACCGCCGTAGTATGGGGGGGGGGGGGGATCCTTACGCTGCGCCTGGCTGGTGTCACACCGCCCGTAGTATGGGGGGGGGGGGGATCCTTACGCTGCGCCTGGCTGGTGTCACACCGCCGTAGTATGGGGGGGGGATCCTTACGCTGCGCCTGGCTGGTGTCACACCGCCGTAGTATGGAGGGGGGGATCCTTACACTGCGTCTGGCTGGTGTCACACCGCAGTAGTATGGGGGGGGGGGATCCTTACGCTGCGTCTGGCTGGTGTCACACCGCCGTAGTATGGGGGGGGGGGGATCCTTACGCTGCGTCTGGCTGGTGTCACACCGCCGTAGTATGGGGGGGGGGGAGATCCTTACGCTGCGTCTGGCTGGTGTCACACCGCCGTAGTATGGGGGGGGGGGGATCCTTACGCTGCGCCTGGCTGGTGTCACACCGCCGTAGTATGGGGGGGGATCCTTACGCTGCGCCTGGCTGGTGTCACACCGCCGTAGTATGGGGGGGGGGATCCTTACGCTGCATCTGGCTGGTGTCACACCGCCGTAGTATGGAGGGGGGGGATCCTTACACTTGCGTCTGGCTGGTGTCACACCGCCGTAGTATGGGGGGGGGGGATCCTTACGCTGCGCCTGGCTGGTGTCACACCGCAGTAGTATGGGGGGGGGGGGATCCTTACGCTGCGTCTGGCTGGTGTCACACCGCCGTAGTATGGGGGGGGGGGGATCCTTACGCTGCGTCTGGCTGGTGTCACACCGCCGTAGTATGGGGGGGGGGGGATCCTTACGCTGCGCCTGGCTGGTGTCACACCGCCGTAGTATGGGGGGGGGGGATCCTTACGCTGCGCCTGGCTGGTGTCACACCGCCGTAGTATGGGGGGGGGAGATCCTTACGCTGCGCCTGGCTGGTGTCACACCGCCGTAGTATGTGGGGGGGGATCCTTACGCTGCGTCTGGCTGGTGTCACACCGCAGTAGTATGGGGGGGGGGGGAGATCCTTACGCTGCGTCTGGCTGGTGTCACACCGCCGTAGTATGGGGGGGGGAGATCCTTACGCTGCGTCTGGCTGGTGTCGCACCTCTGTAGTATGGGGGGGAGATCCTTACGCTGCGTCTGGCTGGTGTCACACCGCCGTAGTATGGGGGGGGGGGGATCCTTACGCTGCGTCTGGCTGGTGTCACACTGCCGTAGTATGAGGGGGGGGGGATCCTTACGCTGCGCCTGGCTGGTGTCACACCGCCGTAGTATGGGGGGGGAGAGATCCTTACGCTGCGTCTGGCTGGTGTCACACCGCCGTAGTATGGGGGGGGGGATCCTTACACTGCGTCTGGCTGGTGTCACACCGCCGTAGTATGGGGGGGGGGGATCCTTACACTGCGTCTGGCTGGTGTCACACTGCCGTAGTATGGGGGGGGGGGGGATCCTTACACTGCGTCTGGCTGGTGTCACACTGCCGTAGTATGGGGGGGGGGGGGATCCTTACGCTGCGCCTAGCTGGTGTCACACTGCCGTAGTATGGGGGGGATCCTTACGCTGCGTCTGGCTGGTGTCACACCGCCGTAGTATGGGGGGGATCCTTACGCTGCGTCTGGCTGGTGTCACACCGCCGTAGTATGGGGGGGGGGGGATCCTTACGCTGCGTCTGGCTGGTGTCACACCGCCGTAGTATGGGGGGGGGGGAGATCCTTACGCTGCGTCTGGCTGGTGTCACACCGCCGTAGTATGGGGGGGGGGGGGATCCTTACGCTGCGCCTGGCTGGTGTCACACCGCCGTAGTATGGGGGGGGGGATCCTTACACTGCGTCTGGCTGGTGTCACACCGCCGTAGTATGGGGGGGGGAGAACCTTACGCTGCGCCTGGCTGGTGTCACACCGCAGTAGTATGGGGGGGGGGAGATCCTTACGCTGCGTCTGGCTGGTGTCACACCGCCGTAGTAGGGGGGGGGGGGGGGATCCTTACGCTGCGCCTGGCTGGTGTCACACCGCCGTAGTATGGGGGGGGATCCTTACGCTGCGCCTGGCTGGTGTCACACCGCCGTAGTATGGGGGGGGGATCCTTACACTGCGTCTGGCTGGTGTCACACCGCAGTAGTATGGGGGGGGGGGGATCCTTACGCTGCGTCTGGCTGGTGTCACACCGCCGTAGTATGGGGGGGGGGGATCCTTACGCTGCGTCTGGCTGGTGTCACACCGCCGTAGTATGGGGGGGGGGGGATCCTTACGCTGCGCTGGCTGGTGTCACACCGCCGTAGTATGTGGGGGGGGATCCTTACGCTGCGCCTGGCTGGTGTCACACCGCCGTAGTATGGGGGGGGGGATCCTTACGCTGCGTCTGGCTGGTGTCACACCGCAGTAGTATGGGGGGGGGGGGGGAGATCCTTACGCTGCGTCTGGCTGGTGTCACACCGCCGTAGTATGGGGGGGGGGATCCTTACGCTGCGTCTGGCTGGTGTCACACCGCCGTAGTATGGGGGGGGGATCCTTACGCTGCGTCTGGCTGGTGTCACACCGCCGTAGTATGGGGGGGGGGATCCTTACGCTGCGCCTGGCTGGTGTCACACCGCAGTAGTATGGGGGGGGGGGGGAGATCCTTACGCTGCGCCTGGCTGGTGTCACACCGCCGTAGTATGGGGGGGGGATCCTTACGCTGCGCCTGGCTGGTGTCACACCGCCGTAGTATGGGGGGGGGGGGAGATCCTTACGCTGCGCCTGGCTGGTGTCACACCGCCGTAGTATTGGGGGGGGGGGGGGGGAGATCCTTACGCTGCGCCTGGCTGGTGTCACACCGCAGTAGTATGGGGGGGGGGGGGGAGATCCTTACGCTGCGTCTGGCTGGTGTCACAGCGCCGTAGTATGGGGGGGGGGGATCCTTACGCTGCGTCTGGCTGGTGTCACACCGCCGTAGTATGGGGGGGGGGGGAGATCCTTACGCTGCGCCTGGCTGGTGTCACACCGCCGTAGTATGGGGGGGGGGATCCTTACGCTGCGTCTGGCTGGTGTCACACCGCCGTAGTATGGGGGGGGGGAGATCCTTACGCTGCGTCTGGCTGGTGTCACACCGCCGTAGTATGGGGGGGGGGGAGATACTTACGCTGCGCCTGGCTGGTGTCACACCGCCGTAGTATGGGGGGGGATCCTTACGCTGCGTCTGGCTGGTGTCACACCGCCGTAGTATGGGGGGGGGGAGATCCTTACGCTGCGTCTGGCTGGTGTCGCACCTCCGTAGTATGGGGGGGGGGAGATCCTTACGCTGCGCCTGGCTGGTGTCACACCGCCGTAGTATGGGGGGGGAGATCCTTACGCTGCGTCTGGCTGGTGTCACACCGCCGTAATATGGGGGGGGGGGGGGATCCTTACGCTGCGTCTGGCTGGTGTCACACCGCCGTAGTATGGGGGGGGGGAGATCCTTACGCTGCGCCTGGCTGGTGTCACACCGCCGTAATATGGGGGGGGGGGGGGATCCTTACGCTGCGCCTGGCTGGTGTCACACCGCCGTAATATGGGGGGGGGGGGGGATCCTTACGCTGCGTCTGGCTGGTGTCACACCGCCGTAGTATTGGGGGGGGGGGGGGGAGATCCTTACGCTGCGCCTGGCTGGTGTCACACCGCCGTAGTATGGGGGGGGGGGATCCTTACGCTACGTCTGGCTGGTGTCACACCGCCGTAGTATGGGGGGGGGGGATCCTTACGCTGCGCCTGGCTGGTGTCACACCGCCGTAGTATGGGGGGGGGATCCTTACGCTGCGCCTGGCTGGTGTCACACCGCCGTAGTATGGGGGGGGGGGAGATCTTACACTGCGCCTGGCTGGTGTCACACCGCCGTAGTATGGGGGGGGGGATCCTTACGCTGCGTCTGGCTGTGTCACACCGCCGTAGTATGGGGGGGGGGGATCCTTACGCTGCGTCTGGCTGGTGTCACACCGCCGTAGTATGGGGGGGGGGGATCCTTACACTGCGTCTGGCTGGTGTCACACCGCCGTAGTATGGGGGGGGGGGGGATCCTTACGCTGCGTCTGGCTGGTGTCACACCGCCGTAGTATGGGGGGGGGAGATCCTTACGCTGCGTCTGGCTGGTGTCACACCGCCGTAGTATGGGGGGGGGGGAGATCCTTACGCTGCGCCTGCTGGTGTCACACTGCCGTAGTATGGGGGGGGGGGGGAGATCCTTACGCTGCGTCTGGCTGGTGTCACACCGCCGTAGTATGGGGGGGGGGATCCTTACACTGCGTCTGGCTGGTGTCACACCGCCGTAGTATGGGGGGGAGATCCTTACGCTGCGTCTGGCTGGTGTCACACCGCCGTAGTATGGGGGGGGGATCCTTACACTGCGTCTGGCTGGTGTCACACCGCCGTAGTATGGGGGGGGGATCCTTACGCTGCGCCTGGCTGGTGTCACACCGCCGTAGTATGGGGGGGGGATCCTTACACTGCGTCTGGCTGGTGTCACACCGCCGTAGTATGGGGGGGAGATCCTTACGCTGCGTCTGGCTGGTGTCACACCGCCGTAGTATGGGGGGGGGAGATCCTTACGCTGCGTCTGGCTGGTGTCACACCGCCGTAGTATGGGGGGGGGGGGGGAGATCCTTACGCTGCGTCTGGCTGGTGTCACACCGCCGTAGTATGAGGGGGGGGGAGATCCTTACGCTGCGCCTGGCTGGTGTCACACCGCCGTAGTATTGGGGGGGGGGATCCTTACGCTGCGTCTGGCTGGTGTCACACCGCCGTAGTATGGGGGGGGGGGAGATCCTTACGCTGCGTCTGGCTGTGTCACACTGCCGTAGTATGAGGGGGGGGGAGATCCTTACGCTGCGCCTGGCTGGTGTCACACCGCCGTAGTATTGGGGGGGGGGGAGATCCTTACGCTGCGTCTGGCTGGTGTCACACCGCCGTAGTATGGGGGGGGGGATCCTTACGCTGCGCCTGGCTGGTGTCACACCGCCGTAGTATGGGGGGGGGGGGATCCTTACGCTGCGTCTGGCTGGTGTCACACCGCCGTAGTATGGGGGGGGAGATCCTTACGCTGCGTCTGGCTGGTGTCACACCGCCGTAGTATGGGGGGGGGGGGGATCCTTACGCTGCGTCTGGCTGGTGTCACACCGCAGTAGTATGGGGGGGGGGGAGATCCTTACGCTGCGCCTGGCTGGTGTCACACCGCCGTAGTATGGGGGGGGGGGGGGATCCTTACGCTGCGTCTGGCTGGTGTCACACCGCCGTAGTATGGGGGGGGGAGATCCTTACGCTGCGCCTGGCTGGTGTCACACCGCCGTAGTATGGGGGGGGGGGGGGGGAGATCCTTACGCTGCGTCTGGCTGGTGTCACACCGCCGTAGTATGGGGGGGGGGGAGATCCTTACGCTGCGTCTGGCTGGTGTCACACCGCCGTAGTATGGGGGGGGGGGGATTCCTTACGCTGCATCTGGCTGGTGTCACACCGCCGTAGTATGGGGGGGGGGGGATCCTTACGCTGCGTCTGGCTGGTGTCACACCGCCGTAGTATGGGGGGGGGGGGATCCTTACACTGCGTCTGGGCTGGTGTCACACTGCCGTAGTATGGGGGGTGGGGGGATCCTCACGCTGCGTCTGGCCTGGTGTCACACCGCCGTAGTATGGGGGGGGGGATCCTTACGCTGCGTCTGGCTGGTGTCACACCGCCGTAGTATGGGGGGGGGGATCCTTACGCTGCGTCTGGCTGGTGTCACACCGCCGTAGTATGGGGGGGGGGGGGGATCCTTACGCTGCGTCTGGCTGGTGTCACACCGCCGTAGTATGGGGGGGGGGGATCCTTACGCTGCGCCTGGCTGGTGTCACACCGCCGTAGTATGGGGGGGGGATCCTTACGCTGCGCCTGCTGGTGTCACACCGCCGTAGTATGGGGGGGGGGGGGGATCCTTACGCTGCGTCTGGCTGGTGTCACACCGCCGTAGTATGGGGGGGGGGATCCTTACGCTGCGTCTGGCTGGTGTCACACCGCCGTAGTATGGGGGGGGGGGAGATCCTTACACTGCGTCTGGCTGGTGTCACACCGCAGTAGTATGGGGGGGGGGGGGATCCTTACGCTGCGTCTGGCTGGTGTCACACCGCCGTAGTATGGGGGGGGGGGGATCCTTACGCTGCGTCTGGCTGGTGTCACACCGCCGTAGTATGGGGGGGGGGGGGATCCTTACGCTGCGCCTGGCTGGTGTCACACCGCCGTAGTATGGGGGGGGGAGATCCTTACGCTGCGTCTGGCTGTGTCACACCGCCGTAGTATGGGGGGGGAGATCCTTACGCTGCGTCTGGCTGGTGTCACACCGCCGTAGTATGGGGGGGGGGGATCCTTACGCTGCGTCTGGCTGGTGTCACACCGCAGTAGTATGGGGGGGGGGGGGAGATCCTTACGCTGCGCTGGCTGGTGTCACACCGCCGTAGTATGGGGGGGGGGGAGATCCTTACGCTGCGCCTGGCTGGTGTCACACCGCCGTAGTATGGGGGGGGGGATCCTTACGCTGCGTCTGGCTGGTTTCACACCGCCGTAGTATGGGGGGGGGGGGGATCCTTACGCTGCGTCTGGCTGGTGTCACACCGCCGTAGTATGGGGGGGGGGATCCTTACGCTGCGTCTGGCTGGTGTCACACCGCAGTAGTATGGAGGGGGGGATCCTTACGCTGCGCCTGGCTGGTGTCACACCGCCGTAGTATGGGGGGGGGAGATCCTTACGCTGCGCCTGGCTGGTGTCACACCGCAGTAGTATGGAGGGGGGATCCTTACGCTGCGTCTGGCTGGTGTCACACCGCCGTAGTATGGGGGGGGGGATCCTTACGCTGCGCCTGGCTGGTGTCACACCGCCGTAGTATGGGGGGGGGGGGGGAGATCCTTACGCTGCGCCTGGCTGGTGTCACACCGCCGTAGTATGGGGGGGGGGGATCCTTACGCTGCGTCTGGCTGGTGTCACACCGCCGTAGTATGGGGGGGGGGAGATACTTACGCTGCGCCTGGCTGGTGTCACACCGCAGTAGTATGGGGGGGGAGATCCTTACGCTGCGCCTGGCTGGTGTCACACCGCCGTAGTATGGGGGGGGGGGGAGATCCTTACGCTGCGTCTGGCTGGTGTCACACCGCCGTAGTATGGGGGGGGGGGGAGATCCTTACGCTGCGCCTGGCTGGTGTCACACCGCCGTAGTATGGGGGGGGGGAGGGATCCTTACGCTGCGTCTGGCTGGTGTCACACCGCCGTAGTATGGGGGGGGGGAGGGATCCTTACGCTGCGTCTGGCTGGTGTCACACCGCCGTAGTATGGGGGGGGGGAGATCCTTACGCTGCGTCTGGCTGGTGTCACACCGCAGTAGTATGGGGGGGGGGGAGATCCTTACGCTGCGCCTGCTGGTGTCACACCGCCGTAGTATGGGGGGGGGGATCCTTACGCTGCGTCTGGCTGGTGTCACACCGCCGTAGTATGGGGGGGGGGAGATCCTTACGCTGCGTCTGGCTGGTGTCACACCGCCGTAGTATGGGGGGGGGAGATCCTTACGCTGCGTCTGGCTGGTGTCACACCGCCGTAGTATGGGGGGGGGGGAGATACTTACGCTGCGCCTGGCTGGTGTCACACCGCCGTAGTATGGGGGGGGGGGGATCCTTACGCTGCGTCTGGCTGGTGTCACACCGCCGTAGTATGGGGGGGGGAGATCCTTACGCTGCGTCTGGCTGGTGTCACACCGCCGTAGTATGGGGGGGGGGAGATCCTTACGCTGCGCCTGGCTGGTGTCACACCGCCGTAATATGGGGGGGGGGGGGATCCTTACGCTGCGTCTGGCTGGTGTCACACCGCCGTAGTATTGGGGGGGGGGGGGGAGATCCTTACGCTGCGCCTGGCTGGTGTCACACCGCCGTAGTATGGGGGGGGGGAGATCCTTACGCTGCGTCTGGCTGGTGTCACACCGCCGTAGTATGGGGGGGGGGGGGGATCCTTACGCTGCGTCTGGCTGGTGTCACACCGCCATAGTATGGGGGGGAGGAGATCCTTACGCTGCGCCTGGCTGGTGTCACACTGCCGTAGTATGGGGGGGGGGGGAGATCCTTACGCTGCGTTTGGCTTGTGTCACACCGCCGTAGTATGGGGGGGGGGATCCTTACGCTGCGCCTGGCTGGTGTCACACCGCCGTAGTATGGGGGGGGGATCCTTACGCTGCGCCTGGCTGGTGTCACACCGCCGTAGTATGGGGGGGGGATCCTTACACTGCGTCTGGCTGGTGTCACACCGCCGTAGTATGGGGGGGGGGGGATCCTTACGCTGCGTCTGGCTGGTGTCACACCGCCTTAGTATGGGGGGGAGATCCTTACGCTGCGCCCTGGCTGGTGTCACACCGCCGTAATATGGGGGGGGGGGGGATCCTTACGCTGCGTCTGGCTGGTGTCACACCGCCGTAGTATGGGGGGGGGGGGGGAGATCCTTACGCTGCGTCT